>NC_056726.1:1549928865-1549938865 GCF_019279795.1 Protopterus annectens
AGATGGACTAAACATGTGTATAAACACATTCCACACTTAATGATAGATTCTTGGAATTTTTTAGGTAAACTTACATCTGATTTGTGGAATGAAGGTTTCATTTATTTGACAATAGATGTTATAGATTTATTTTCAAGTATACCTAAGGACATTGGATTAGAATATTTTAGCAATAGTTTGAGGAAGTTCTCTAATTTAAGTTGGGATAGGATTTGCTTAATAACAGACATGATGGCATTAATTCTAGACCATAATTATATAACATTTCAAGGAGAATACTTCAGGCAGAGCAAGGGGGTAGCTATGGGGGCGTCTTCTGCCCCCATTTTTGCTAACCTTGTAATGTTGGAATGGGAGTCGGAATTTTTGTTTAAAAGTAGATTCTATTCTGACATAGCATTTCATGCTAGATATCTAGATGATTTATTTATATTATGGAAGGGCCAAAAGGAGACAATAGGTGAATTTATTGAGTATATAAATAGTACGACACAATTTTTAAAGTTTACATACAATCTAAGTAGCAAGGGAATCGCCTATTTGGATACATATATAAGTCATACGGATGAAGGTTTTGCATCCAGGATTTATAGAAAAAACACATTTTCAAATGATTATATTCAGTTCAATGGTAACCATCCACCCTATATATTCAAAAATGTTGTCAAGGGACAATGTATTAGAGCGGCAAGTATGTCATCCACGAGAGAAGTTATGGATGCTGAATTGCGGGTTATTTTTAGGATGTTCAAGAACAGAGGATATCCTGTAGACATGTTAAAGGATACAGTAGACTATGTCTCAAAACAATGGGGTAATAAATATTTACCTCTGATGGGCAGATATAACCAAGGTAATGGGGAAACAAACATGGACAAAGTTGATAATGATCCTAGGGATGTAGCCTACAATAGGGTATGTGTTTTAATGTACACACCGTATGTGAATTACATCAGGGATATTGTATGTAGGCACTGGGACTTGATAACGACCTCTAATAATATAGGTACAAAATTAGGGGGTAATCCATTATTTCGAAAGATGATATTATATCCAAACGAATGAAAAAACAAGAATCATGGCCGGAATGCAGAGGAACGTTCTAAATAACTTTAATTTTAAACGCTTACAAATAAAAGTTACGTTTTTCGTCCTGTTTGCATACAGGACTTCTTCAGAAAAATGACACAGTTAGAAAATTTCAAAGTGTAGTATTTATACAAAGTTTGTAAAAAACGCGCAAAATTCTTAATTAACGCTTATCTTCTTAAAGAAATATATGTACATATATATGCTGACAAAAAGACAAACAGAAAAAGAGACCGGACAGCTTCAATTTATATTAACAACTTCAAGGATCGCTTTATATATATACAAATATGTATTTGCATGTGTATATAATTATATACACATATATATATATATATTATTATATATTATTATATTATATCTCAATCCATTATTTGTTTATAAAACAGCTCCTAATATTAAAAGGTTATTAGAAAGGGCTGATTATTATGGAAAAGTTAAGGATATTCAGAAGGTGACTAAAAAATGTGGAACATGCAAACAATGTGGTCAAATTAATGAAGCAGCATTTGTTAGGCTAGCAGACATTAACAATACTTTTGTGAAGTGCAGGGCAGGTAATTGCAACACCAAACAGGTAGTATACCTTGCTACCTGCATTGCATGTCCTGCATTTTCCATAGGTAAAACAGAAAGACAGTTAAAAAGACGTATTTACGAACATTATTATAAAATACAAGTACAGGATAAGAACAACGCTCTATATAGGCATATACAAGATAAAGGTGAAGAGCATTTATTTAAATTTGCTATTATTGACCAGGTTGTTAGTCTTTTATATGGAGGGGACTGGAAAATGTCCTTGGCATTGAAAGAAAGCAAGTGGCAAATACATACAGATGCCACTAGATTCCCTGGTATCAATGACAGCATAAGTATTAAACCTTTTTTAATATTAAGTTAGAAATTTAATGGATTCTTTAATATTATGTTAGAAATTTAATGGATTTTTATGTGATTTTAAATATTTGCAGTATTAATATTTATAGTATGTCATACATTATAAATGCAATATGCATTGTTCTTAACTTAATTTAGTTGATTAGTATAGGGTATTTGTAACATCTGTTTTTTTTAATTTAAATATGGAGGGTTGTTGCTTTAAAAATGTTGGCGCCATTTTTACTATATTTACTATATAAACTAGGAATAATTACTGACTTCTGGTTCTGAGGAAGACTGTATGCTGACAGTTGAAAGCGCTTAACCAGTGGATGTTTATATTTTTATACAATAAAAGACGTATTTTGTTCGAGCTGTGTTGGAAGTCATCCTAGTCTGCACCAGTTCTAGTCATTTTGTTCAGTATATATATATATATATATATATATATATATATATATATATATATATATATACATGTATATATATCTATATCTATATATATATATATATATATATATATATATATATATATATATATATATATATATATATATATGCAGATAAAGAACATATGTATGTATATATATATATATATATATATATATATATATAATCAATAACACATATAAACATGTATAGAAATATATATCTATGTACATGTACTTATATATCTACATATGTATATATTATAAATAAATATTTATATATATATATATATATATATATATATAGTTCTAGCAGGCCTCTTATGTAGAACTGACAGTTGTATATACCTTCCAAGATGTATCAACCATAGTCATCTATTATGTGTACACTCAAATATCACAACATACTTGATTAAATATTAATATGACTTTACAAGTAATACACAATTGTGAAGTCAAAGCAGTTAAGTACTAAAAGGGATGTGTGCAAAAAGATATATGTGCAAAAGGGATTGTGTGCAAAAGGGATTGTGTGCAAAAGGGACTGTGTGCAAAAAAAGGTTGGGGGGACCAGGAAGATGACAGTCATGCTGTGATGATACTAATATAAACACGTAACTTAAGAGTCTTTGCCTCCAAAGGTAAGTAAAGAAGGGAATGGAGGAAGGTGGAGGAGTCAGGTAGAGAGTCCTACTATGCTTTGGCATCGGTGTGTGTGTAGAAATGTGTGGGTATGCCACCTGATGGGGAGTGGGAGGAATGGTGTGGACTTGAGGGGGCTGTTAGGGGCCGCCCATGACAAAGCCTATGAATGACAGTGTCCCCAGAAGACTGTCAGTGCAGATGGTACCACCGTGGGCTGGTTTGGATGGTATCACCCCTTGAATGGCTGCGTGAAAATGTGAGACCGGGGTATAGTTGGTGGGGTCAGGGGGCTAGCCTGGTGATTGGGAGCTTGTGTGTAGGGGGTATGGGGGAGTCAAAGTCATAGAGAGAGTGGGAGCATGTGCTGAGGGGTATGGGGAGTCAAAGAGAGAGAGAGAGAGAGAGGAAACACATTATATTCACTTGAACAGTTGTAAATCCATAAACACATTAAATCTACTTGCACAATTCTTCAAACCTTCTTGCACAGTTCTTCAAACCCTATCACATTTCAATCTCTATACCATTTAAGTGCACATTTAATGTTCAGTGTCTCGTTGAGACCTGGATAGACATCAGCTCTCAGTTCTATCTGCCATTTTAATTCCCGGACTTGCAGGAATGTGTCCATGTCCCCTACAAATTCTGTTATTTTTTCCAGCACTGTGAATTTGAATCCTGTGAAGTTTGGGCAAATAGTACTGTGTTTAGCCAAGGCATTCAAACTGTCCTGTTTGTGTATTGCTGCAGTGTGTTCTTTAATACGGCTACTCAGCTTCCTGTTGGTATAGAGATTGAAATGTGATAGGGTTTGAAGAACTGTGCAAGAAGGTTTGAAGAATTGTGCAAGTAGATTTAATGTGTTTATGGATTTACAACTGTTCAAGTGAATATAATGTGTTTCCTCTCTCTCTCTCTCTCTTTTGACTCCCCCATACCCCCTGCACACATGCTCCCACTCTCTCTCTGACTTTTGACTCCCCCATACCCCCTACACACATGCTCCCAATCACCAGGCTAGCCCCCCGCTGACCCCACCAACTATACCCCGGTCTCACATTTTCACGCAGCCATTCAAGGGGTGATACCATCCAAACCAGCCCACGGGTGGTACCATCTGCACTGACAGTCTTCTGGGGGACACTGTCATTCATAGGCTCCTTGTCATGGGCGGCCCCCTAACAGCCCCCCCTCAAGTCCACACGCATTCCTCACTCCCCCATCAGGTGGCATACCCACACATTTCTCTACACACACCGATGCCAAAGCATAGTAGGACTCTACCTGACTCCTCCACCTTCCTCCATTCCCTTCTTTACTTACCTTTGGAGGCAAAGACTCATAAGTTACGTGTTTATATTAGAATCATCACAGCATGACTGTCATCTTTCCTGGTCCCCCAACCTTTTTTTTTGCACACAGTCCTTTTGCACACAATCCCTTGCACACAATCCTTTTGCACACAATCCTTTTGCACACTATCCTTTAGTATGCTGCGGCACCACAAGGCTATTACTGTCTGACCAATTTGCCTTATGTAACTGCAATTGTAATGTTAATGAAAATGCACACAGCACCCTGCTTGTTCACACTTTTCTATTGGAAAGGAACTGTTGTTAATTTAAATGGCCTGCTAGAACTAATGTATATAAAGGAAGTGAAAATGGTTGCTCATACTTATGAAACATGTCTTTCTGAAGAAGTCTTGATAATAAATACGAAAGCTAAAGTTCTACAAGAGTTGTTGGTGTTATTTACTATTTTATTGAATGCTTTTATTGTCACGAAGTTCTTTTCTTAGTTAAAATTTCTTCTCTTCGTTCAATTTTTTTGAGTGCGGTTAATTTTAGTTTTTTATATATATATATATATATATGTATACATATACATATATATATATATATATATATATATATGCAGATAAATACGTACATATGTATGTATATATATATATATATATATATATATATATATATATATATATAAATCAATATACACATATAAACATGTATAGAAATATATATCTATGTACATGTACATATATATCTACATATGTATATATTATAAATAAATATTTATATATATATATATATATATATATATATATATATACACACACACACACACACACATATCCCTCTTATGTGTAGAACTGACTGTTGTATATACCTTCCAAGATGTATCACACCATAGTCATCTATTATGTGTACACTCAAATATCACAACATACTTGATTAAATATTAATATGACTTTACAAGTACTACACAATTGTAGAAGTCAAAGCAGTTAAGTACTAATAAGTATGTGTACTGACAGATATATGTGAAAAAGCAGCAACTATCATCATAGCTGTGATGGCTTAGTGGTTAACTGCTGTGACTGCAGTGTTCTGGGTTCAAGACCTGCAAGGGCTGTTTGTTTTGTTGCCAGGCAGAACAGGGGCTGTTGGATACAGAGTGGTTAAGACAGTTTTGAGCAGCTTTTAGCGTGTTTGTGCAGGTTTGCGTGATGGTATGCACCGCTAACATATGGTTAAACGGTGCTGTCATTACAGTAGCAATGGGTGTGAGTATACTGTCTGGAACAGCTAAGTATATATGGCTAGGACATCAATCTCTTCTTTTAGTATGTGTTTCATACATGGGGAGTATCCCAGACTGTATGCAGTCACAGCGTTAAAGTACCACTCTTGACAGCACTTTCCCAAGTAAGAGTGGATTGCAGATTGTAGTACTGGAACCATACACCCTTGCATGCAAAGCTGGAGTCTGACTACTGACTATTGTGTTGTCAGTGTTTGAGCTGTGTGCTATCAAGTACTTGCTTCTGGATACTGATCTGATATGTTGATATTAAGTGTAGACTACTATGTGTATAGGACATGTCATTGAGGGCTGCTGTCATGTAGTAATGGCATACCTATCAGTGTCAGATGTTTATCTGTCAAAACAGCAATCGTAATGCATAACTGGTTGGCTAGCTGATGTCTGTCTGTCCCTTGTACAGATGCACAGATGTTGGGTATCCATCTGGGTTGTTCACAGGCAATCTATGCTGGACTGACACTGTCATGTCTGCCCAGCTGTGTTATAAATGCCACAAGTTTGAAATCACACCCTGTATACACCGCATGCCATAGATTCCTCAACTACACTAGCACAGTCCCCAGAACATGCTTGAGTACAGGTCTCCAACCCAGACACTGGCCATGTTATGTAATATATATTGCATACAGGTCAGCTGGTGCACCTAACTGGGCCTCTGCATCAGACAACCAGATGATTGGATGTTGCATGTAACTGTTACACTGAGGAATCAGTTATGTGGCATCAGTTGATAGATGGCTTGCTGACAAATGTCAGGTGGCATGATAACACTGTACCCACATCCCCAGTTGTCTCATCTATCCATGGACAATATCCTAGTACACACCTAGCAACACCTTCACCTATGGGCCCCAGTACCGACATATGTGTTACTGTGCATTGCTGATAATAACAGTGTTCGTGTGTTTGTAAACCTGCAGTTGATAATATCCCTAGGACCTCCTCACACAATGCACCACCCATTGCCATAGTGAGAAATGGCTGCTGCTGTACTGCACCTTAGATGTACCTTATCACACTTTTTACCCTATGGGCTACCTGGAGCTTGCAGTACCAGCACAACACTGTTGCACAAATGGCTAGATATCCATTGGTTACCCTCTGAGTCCTGGCAAGTGTTTGTATGTGTGTAAGTGTGTATATTTGTAGGATACATCATTCTGAGGCCACATTGTCCAAATACAGTACAACTGCCCATACATTGTAAGGCATAGTGATGTTGCTGGCATTCAGAGAGTCATGACAAACAATCACCCTACTATCCCAGTGGCATGTGCAATACATGCATATTCCTGTAGTAGGACTGTTGAGATAGACAAGGGTTTGTATTGCAGTCCTGGTCAATGTGTGATTGTGGGTATGTCAGAGTATTATCATGGGTGTCAGTGAGTAACATACCCAATGTGTAGTGTGGGTGTTGGGTATAATGTTGTGACACCATGGTATCCCCAGCACATGTTCCAAGGTCCACTGTATGAGGACCACTGCTACCATCAACCATACATGTAACTGAGGACACTATACAAGGCAATGATGCCTGTGCTGTGTGCAAGGTATCTGTAACAGAATGGACTCACTGACATGGTAGTTTACACTGATTAACCCAGATCTGTCAGATGTGTCTATGACTGTAATGTGTTTGTCAATGTGTCAATGACAGTATGGCACACTGTGTGTTGTCCAGTAACACCCAGTACATCCCCCATTACCATACTGTACAGGGCCTGGTGATGTTCCTCACCTAAGAAGAGACTCAGCACACATCTTATCCTACAGCTGTATGTTGTGTGCAATTACACCAAAAACATTAGTATGAATACGTACATTGGTAAGGGTTCTACTGTCAGTGTTGCCAAGTACATGTGTGTGTATGTGAAGGGATCTACTTCAGTTCACTGAATATACATGTCACAGAGGGTCATCTGTCCATGAACTGACTGGCATATGATGACATGTCAGAGGACTCGTGTGATGGGAATTAGGTCCATCAAAACTGGTGGTAGATGTGTACATGCCCTATTTCCCACTGTAGAACTGAAAATTGATACTGGAGTTGGTCTATATAGTTGGCTGTTAATGTTGTGGACACAGTCACCCTCATTGGGGTTATTGTGTGTATCCTGACATTTAGTCTGGTGTAATACTGTATAGTGTATGTTAACAGGCTAGGTAGGCATTAATCACATGATGTACAGCTTGTACACTACCCACAACCTCCAAAGTGTAGGGCTGTGCCATACACAACAGCACACCTATGTTTACCAATGCCAGGATTGCCGTAAATATGGGAAGGGGACACATACCCTGCCAGTACCATCATTGATGGCATTAAAATAGCAGACTGATTATGTACTGCTGTAATGTTTTGCCTATTATGACTTGGTGGAATTAAATAGGTTAAAATGTGTTCACTGACACAGTACATCTATGTGTACAGTAATGTGTGTGTATAGCATCAACACCAAAGCCTCTGTGTTTGTCTGTTATACAAAAACATGTGGCCCAGTACACTGTACATTGTCCACTGTAGAAGGGCTGCTGACATCAGCCACCATGCACTCATGTGTATACACCTCTCAGACCTATCAGCCATGTGGCACATGCAGTAATTATTATACAGACCTATTACCTGTGTTCAGCTGTACCCAGGATATGACACAGTCAACATGTGTCACCACAGTGCCAAACCCCTTGTAGACACAACAGCAGATCAAAGCCCTGATGACACATACACACTACAATAGAAATGGAATACATTCTGGAGACCACTATCAGTCAGTGATAATATCAGCTATATTGCATCATGCCTGCACAGCTACACATCCTGACATAGGTTCATAGGTAAGTACTACGCTATCTGCCCATGGGCATTTATAAGCCTAACCACAGAGTGATGGCTTTCACTTCCCCATCAGATTAGTAAACTGGGCCTCTGTCAACAGGGCTCCTGAAGTGATCCCAGGGTAGAACTTACGATTACCAATCTACTCATCAAGATTTCTCTTGAAGAGGGTCAGAGAGGAGCTCTGTCGAATATGGATTGGGATTCTATTCCAGAGTGAGGGGAGTCGCTTTGACAGGAATCTATCCCTCCAGCATGTCCTGTTTATTGTTGTACATAGGTTCAAGTCGCTAGACCGAGTGGTTCTGAGGGATCTCGTTTTTTTGAGGTGAAGCATGTCCAATAGTTCATGGTTTGACATGGCCCTATAGGTCAGGCATAGGTCACCTCTGAGCAGATGGTAAGCGACTGAGAAGAGCTAGAGCTTTCTTAGTTGTGCTTCATAGGGTAATTGTTTAAGGCCCTTAATCCTCTTACTGAGGTACTTCTGTGGTCTTTCCAGTTGTTGCAGGTGTCTAGTGAGGTACATCCCAAATGGGGCATTGTACTCTATTATGGGCCTAATGAGTGAGGAGTAAAGGGGCACAATCACCTCCTTGGATCTGGATGAGAAACCCTTTGTGATCAGGTGTGCCACATAGAAGGATTTCCTGACTGTTTTGGCTATGTGGTTATCAAAGGAAAGCATGCTATCTACTTGGTACACAGGTCCCTAATTACTTCTTCTGTACTTAGTGGATTCCCATCTATGTGGTAGTTTGTAGGTACTTTGTTTTTCCCAAATGGGATTACTATGCATTTTTTGGCATTTAGCTTGAGGCCGTGACTTTGACACCAGGTGTTTGTCTCCGTGAGACCCTTTTGCAGGATGTCTGTGTCAGCTGGAGTGTCAATTATTACACCCAATTTACAGTCATCTGCAAACTTGGTTAGCCACAGTCCCTCCGCCTTTGCCTGTACTTCGGAGAAATATATACTGAACAGGAGGGGTCCCAGGACTGAGCCCTGTGGGAATCCGCTTGTGACTGGTTTAGAGTCAGACATGGTGCCTGCCACTCTTACCATGTGGGTTCTGTCTGAGAGCCAATTGGCAACCCATCTCATGACATGGGGTTGATATTTAAGCTGGTGACTTTGTCTATGATTCCTGAGTGTGGGATGGTGTTGAACGCCTTGGCGAGGTCCAGATATGCTGTGTGGACCACCTTCCCTTCATCTATGGCCTTGGTGACTGTTTCGAAGAAGTCGACCAAGTTCAGGAGGCAAGATCTGCCTTTAACAAAGCCATACTGGGTGAGGTTCAGTGTCTGGAGGTTCCCAATGTCCCTGTTAATGAGCTCCATGATAATGCGTTCCATGGCTTTGCAGACCAAGCTAGTCAAGCTTATAAAGCGATAGTTCCCAGGGTCAGTTGTGGCACCACCTTTGTGGAGTGGTACGACTCAACTGTTGCTGTATGCCATTCTTTGGGTGCATAGCCTGTAGAGAGGCTAAGTTTGAATAGTGA
>NC_056726.1:1549943865-1549948865 GCF_019279795.1 Protopterus annectens
TTTACAATCTGACCTTGTAATTACAACAGTCTTATACAAGCATTCCTAGACATTTTTTATATATTATGTAGCACAGTGTGGGTGACAGTGATTACTAATACATTATTACTCAGAGAAACTGCAACACTAACAATGCCATACAATACCAAAATAAACAGTACAAGTACAGGATTTCAATCTTTATTTCCAGGCACAGTTTTCTTATTTGACAGACCTGTGGATGGAATGTTTTTTAACACTACCTGAATGTTGCCACACATATTACCAGATTATTAAGTTATTATTATGCACATATGTCTCACTCTGTTTCTGCACACACTCTGGTCATAGCTTCACAGCATGGGGATAGAGATGGGACATATTTTGCATATTGCTCTCATAACATTTTGGTGAGTTTCTAGAGTGACAGGTTTGTTCTTATAGACATCTTTCTGATGGTTATGATGTCTGACAATCAGTTGTATGTCATTATTTGCTGCCTATACTTCTGGGATCATCCCACTGATTTGCCAGGGGGACAGGGGGACAGGGTGACAGGCGGAAAATATAAGCCAATTATCTGAACATTCTGAAAAAATCTGTATAGCTGAGGGAATATGATTATGCATACAGCTTACTACCACTCCTAGGATTTGAACTATGGCTGTGTGTGCTAAATATACAACAGTTTACATCGCAGTACAGTGTGCAATTTGGATATTGCTATGTATTTTTTTACTGTTTCCTTTCTAAGTATCCCTCAGTTGTACAATATGACTTTGTGATTACAACAGTCTTATACAGACATTCCTACACATTTTATTTATGTAGCACAGTGTGGGTAACAGTGCTTAATACAACAGTACTTTTAAGAGAATGCAACACTACATTGCCATATGATACCAGAGTAAACACAAGCAGTCCAGGAGTTAGACCTTTATTGTCAGGCTGTTACACTTTTATTTAACTACAACCTATATGAGACTCTTCCTGCCATATTGTCCAGTTTATTCAGTACATCCCATACACAATACAGCTTTTATACTAGCAATTAACTTTCTACTACTTTTATATTTATTCCTTATGACAGGACATGTAAGATTATTACTAACCTGCCTCGTGATGCAGTCTTTGCAGCCTACACGCATGGGCTTCCTGATTCACAGCCCGCTCCGCTACAGCTGTAAGAGACATAGAGACATATTTAGCTATACCTTTCCATAATATACACAAGCTAGGCAATTATTAAACAGTTAGTAGAATGAGTACTTACACACTGCTGGGACATCACCCTTCTGCCTGGCTTCTTGGGTCCGCTGATCCAAGAGCTCCCTCTTCTGCCATTTTAAGTCAGCATAGTGATGCCTGACCTGCTCACCAGTTTGAGGGATACCAGTGGCACTGGTGAGGTCATGGGTGAGACAGTCCCAGGCTTCTGCTTTATATTGGGAGCCCTGGTACTGACCCTGCAGCAGTCTCTGTTCATGGTCTTTTACCAGGAGTCCTACCATGACCTTAGACTCCTGGATGCCCCACTGCACTTGGAAGGCCGATCCTTCTCCAACACCAGCCATTGTGCCTACAGGAGGAAGCTGCAACCAGTTATGAGATGTATTCCCACCTGTGGAGTTTAAATATGGCCAATTTCCTGCACTTTGCCATGATTGGAGGATTTTGAAAATGCCAAGCTATGAGCAAACCTGCTTACCTAAGGTTGGCGTTGCTTAAAGGGGCATAGCAATGGGCAAATCTATTTAGCTGGGCTACACATTGCTTACACCTGGTAAGCAGAGGTGTGCAATGCTTAGTGTTGCTTATTTTTAATTTTACACACTATTTGCTGTTTGGCTTTGATTTATCATTCATTACATGTTATATATTTGTTTGGTATCTGTGATTCATGTGTACATACACTGTATGGGGTACTTGTGTTTATCGGGGGATTTCACCACTTTATTACAATGACACCTCACATCTGAACTTAATGCAGTACTCCAGTTCATAAAGAGATGTTATTTAGTAGGTTATACAATAAAATAATTGTTTATAAATTCCGTTCACATGTAAAATGGGAAATTGCTATACTGAGGATCAAACCCAGAATAACAGCACAAAGCAAATGCTCTAACCTCTACACTATTGCAATACTGCTTCTATGGAATGAATCTTGCTAGTTAACTTCTTGTGCCATTTAAGCTGGAGTATGCATAGCTAAGTCATGGGCAAACCCGTGCAGCTACGGTTAAACTTTATCACTTTTATAAAAAAAATGAAATTGTGATTATTCTCGCTCATTGTAATTGCTGTATGCAATTCTTGAGTGCAGGGGCATGTATATTGTGAGACCTCTGCAATCAGACACACTCCCTGCAGTTGTCCACAGCTCCGTGTTCGTTTAGGAGCACAAGCAGCGCATCTTCATAAATATGCATGGCATGCTGCAGTGCTGCACTTAAACGGTTGTTTCTGTGCAGGAATAAGTTATCCCTGCACGGAACATTGCTGAATCCTGGGGATGGAGTATACCTGAAGAAATCACCTGGATTACAGAGCTAAAGTCGAGACCTGGCTGAGGGATGAGAAATCTAAAAAGACAGCCTACTTTTTGAAGAGACTGATAGAATTGTACATAATTTGTAGAAAGTAATTAAATGTACTGCTTAGTTTTCATTTTGTACTGCAAAGCCAGGTGGGAAATATTTTGATTTGTTTTCAGAGTTAGTGAATAAACTTGTGCTTTCTATATACAAGTTCCTTGAACTTACAATCTGTAGAAACATATAAATATATGTTTATAGCAAAATGGGATGCATGTTAATTGTCAAAGGCAATTTCAGCAAAAGCGAAGAAACCAAAGCCAGTTTGCTGAAACCGTTTTTAATGAAAGTGGAGACTTTGTTTCTTCCACTGTTGTGCAACCACCTTCAATGGATCGACATGAATCCACAAAATGAATACAATATGATCAATGAACAGCATGTTTATTAAAAACGGCTGGGGGAGGGGTGCATTTACAGCATGCATCATTGACAGCATGGTGGGGAAAGAGTTCACATTTATTGAGTGTGAACTACCTGAGAATTTGCATGATGTTAGGCAAGGAAAAAGAAAAAAGTAAACATCAAATCTGCCGAATGTAGTTAGCACACTTTCTAAGATCTGTAGGTCATTCAGCAGATCTGATTTAGCTTCCTGCACTTTCATCTTGTGATACAACTTGTAGTAAGCTGAGTAATGTGACAAGCATTGTTTGAACCTGTCATTTGCAGCACCTGCAGTGCAAGACATAATTAATGCAAAAATTATTATATAGGTTAATAGGTTCATAGGTAGGTACTGGGCTATCTGCCCGAAGGCATATATTAGCCCAGCCATGTTGTGCGGTATTCACCGCCCCTTTGGTTAGTTCCCTAGGCCTTTGATCTAGCAGCTAGTACCCTTGGTCCCTATCTAGTAGAGCTGTTGGTATGATCCCTGGTGTGAACTTTCTGTTACCCTTCCACTCGTCAAGGTTCCTCTTGAAGAGTGATAGTGACGGGCTCTGTCTTATGTAGATCGGGACCTTGTCCCATAGCAAGGGAAGTCTTTGTGAAGGGAATCTATCCCTCCAGCATGTTCTATTCATTGTTGTGCTGAGGTTTATATCCCTAGAGCGTGTAGCTCGAGTGGATTTGGTTCTGCTAAGATGGAGCATGTTCAACAGTTCTGGGTTGGACATGGCTTTGTATGTTAGACAAAGATCGCCTCTGAGAAGGCGGTATGCAACAGAGAAAAACCTTAGTTTTTTCAGTTGTGCTGCACAGGGCAACTGTTTGAGGCCAGTAATCCTTTTAGTGAGGTACCTCTGTGTTCTCTCCAGCTGCTGGAGATGCCTAGCCAGGTACATTCCAATTGGTGCATTGTACTCAATAATGGGTCTGATGAGGGAAGAGTAGAGGGGCACCAGTACATCCTTAGATCTTGATGCGATCCCTTTCGTGATCAGATGGGTCACATAGAAGGATTTTCTAACCACCTTAGCAACATGGTTATCAAAGGAAAGCTGACTATCTACTTGGGTCCCTAGATCCCTTATTACTTTTTCAGATTTCAGGGGGTTACCTCCTATGTGGTAGTTCACGGGTATTCTGTTTTTTTCCAAAGGGGATTGCTACACATTTTTTTAGCATTTAGCTTGAGACCATGGCTTTGACACCATGCAGCAGTCTCATTTAGGGCCTTCTGGAGGATATCCATGTCAGCCGGAGACTCTATTATAGCACCTAGTTTGCAGTCGTCAGCAAACTTGGTCAGCCTCAGCCCTTCAGTGTTTGCCTGTACTTCTGAGAAGTATATGCCAAACAGGAGGGACCCCAGGACAGAGCCCTGAGGCACACCGCTAGTTACTGGTCTGGATTCGGACATAGATCCCGCTAATCTTACTTTGTGGGATCTGTCTGAGAGCCAGTTTGTGATCCATCTTGTGACGTAAGGATTTATGCCCAGGTTGGTGAGTTTATCAATAATACCCGAATGGGGAATGGTGTCAAATGCTTTAGCAAGGTCAAGGTAAGCCGTGTGAACTTCCTTTCCCCTATCTATAGCCTGAGTAACTGTCTTAAAGAAGTCCACCAGGTTCAGGAGGCATGATCTGCCCTTGACAAAGCCGAACTGTGTGGGGTCAAATGTTTGGAGGTTCCCAATCTCTCCATTTATGAGTTCCATAATGATTCGCTCCATTGCCTTACAGATCAGGCTGGTCAGGCTTATTGGTCAGTAGTTCCCAGGGTCGGTTGTGGGCCCACCCTTGTGCAGCAGAACCACTGTTGCTGTGGCCCTTTCTATGGGTACATATCCTGTCGAGAGGTTGAGACTGAACAGGGTATTCAGATGCGGGGTTAATTCATTTTGGAGCTCATGTATGACACAGCCCGGGACACCATCTGGTCCCTTGGAGGCAGTGTTTTTAGCTTTAGATTGAGCCTTATTAACCAATGTATCAGTAATAATTGGGGTTACACAATCCCCTGGAATAGTGATAG
>NC_056726.1:1549953865-1550066365 GCF_019279795.1 Protopterus annectens
TTTGGTATGGTTCTTAGTGTGGAGGGAAGGGAATTTCATTTTCTGCCTAGTGAGAAAGATAGGAGAAGTTGGCCAGCAGGGTGCTTAGGTTTATGGATAGTAATTAGGTTCTGATTTTCAGATCTGAGAGCTCTGTTGAGTGTATAAGGGGGAAGGATGTAAGTTAAAGTGGGACATTTTGTTGGGTGAAATATGAGACTATGTGCAGTAGTGAGTTGGGGATAGTTTAGGTAGTTTGGGAGTTCAAGCCAATTCAGGGATTGTAGGGTTAGGCAGTGATGTGTGGTATTTTTAGATTTAGAGGCAGATTTAGAGATGTTGTAGCAGTTTTCTAGTTTAGAAGTGATAGAGGAGGACAGGTTGGTTAGGAGAGGGGCTCCGTATAATAAGGAAGGAAGGAAGAAGATAAGTCGAGTTTGCCTGGTAGAGTTGGAGAGAAAGTGATTATTCCTATGCAGCATACCTAGCTTTTGGTGGGTTTTCTTAATATTTTGTTTAATATGAATATGAAACTTGAGGTGTTCATCTACAGTAATGCCTAGTAGTTTGGCAGAGGGGACTACTTCTATAGCTGAGCTGGTTTGACTATAGACTTTGAAGTTGTTTTTATCGTAGGAGAGGGTCTTTGTGGGAGGGAATAGTAGAATCGTTGATTTATTTGCAATGAGAGAGAGGTGGTTTTGGCACATCCAGTTTTCAGTTGTTGAGAAGGCAGTTTGGGTTTTAGTCAGCAACTCAGAGATTAGGATGTAAAACTGAGAATGGTGCCCCAAAGTGAAAACTTCAGAATCTCACTGAGATTTCAGTGAGGAAACCAATGGTGGGATTTTGGTAGTCTGCAGCACGGAAACAACTGGAACTGTGAAAACTGCATGGTACATGCATTTTTTATGTGTATAGAAAAATGTCTAGGTGATATTATATGGAAAATAATGCTGGAATAATGATAACTGCATTGTAGGGTAAAGTTTTCCCTTAAGATGGCAACTTCTGAAACATCTTGCTTACTCTGGGGTTTTCTCTCCATAATAGAAAACTCCTTTAGAGCTCTCAGAAGAAAACCTCACTACCATGTTTTGCTTATTGCATAAAATACTTGTGAACTCCTATGACTAAAATTTGCTGATTTCTTTAGATATCAAAGAGACCATCACTACACCACTGAAGAAGAAGCCCATTGACTCCCTATCAACACCAGAATTCACCACCAATAATATCAGAACCATTTCAAGCTTTACAACCTTCCTTTATAAACTGAAGAACTTGTTAACAACAAAAAAAACTGTAGCTGCACACAAAATACTACAGTAACACATTTCATAAATAACTGTCACACCTTCTTTCATCACCGGTAATGCATGTTCCTCTCCAAGAAAAGACTAAATGAGCAAGTCATCTACTATTAACAGCTACTCTAGTCCACATAACCTTTATCCATTTTCCCTCACTTCAATTCTCTAGTTTGTTATATACTATCTGGATATTAACTCACAGTCAGTTCTATTCAATACTGCAGACTTTTCTACTTAACCTGTGTGAACTCTAACACAATTTTTGAGAGAAACAAATAATCTAGGATTATTTTTTTTCTTTTTAATTTAATCTATGCAATGTTTACATTACTGACTACTTTCATCGAACATGACATCTCAGGATTTCTTTCTGCAGCCCACCCACCCTAAGCTTAAATCTACTTGGTGAATCATTACTAATAGTCTCCCGTATCACTGTCCACCAACCAACCATTAGTGATTACTGTCCCATTGACATCAGTGCAGTATTCCCTGTTAAAAAATCCAGCCTAAATTAATTTCTTTCAGATCAAAATTACAAGGAAAAATCACCAGACTTAAGTCCTGTCTCTCCAACACTAACTGGATACTTATTTTTAATACTACTTACCAAGCAGCTATGGTTCTTATCATTCTTTCATCTTCAAGATCCCTGTTTCCCCATCTTTTTTAAGTTTTGTGAGGCCAATACAAACCAATGGCTAACCTATGAGCTTAAAGCCCTACTATACCAATTCCTCAGATTTTACCAGAAAACATTTCACTCAACTAATAAACCTAGTTAACCAAGGCATTTAGCTGTATAAAAGAAAATCAGTGGAAAAACATAAAACAATCATTAAAATGCAGCCATAAAATGTTCTAAGAATAAGTTAGACTACTTATTTCACTGTAAAATATGATAATCCCCTGTAATCTACACAACCCCACGTGAATGCTACAGACTTCCTCAATCAGTTCGGTGAAGTCTCTCCTACCCAACAGTAGAATCTAACAACCTCCCTCTCACAGCTTTTCACCCACTTGAAAATCTTCCATTTCACTTAAATCATATCACAGCTAAGGATATTTCTACCATTCTAGAGAAAAGTGAAATGAGCAGTCACTTCTGTCACTAATCTCATCTTCTCTTGGTTTATTTTCCACTGCAATGACTGCATCATCACACCTTTCCTTCATATTTATAGTCTCAGCCTACCTACAAGATAATAACAGATATCTAGAAAATAGCCATTGTCAAACCTCTAGGGGGAAAAAAAACACTCCTGTCTTGCTACTTCAGTCTACTCCCAGCTCTGTAAATGCGTAAAACAGTATTACCTTCTTTCACAAAAATAATGTGGATTTTAGATTAAATGTAGCACCGCTGCATCCACTTGGTCTCTCATTGATGACATTTGAATGGCTTGGGACAAAGATATAATTACAGGAAGAATTTTCTTTGATCGCACAAGGGCATTTGATCTTGTCAACCACATTAGTCTAACTCAACACCAAATTTAAGTCGGGATTAGTAGTGATGTGCTCTTTTGCTTCCAAAATTACCTCAGTAATCTCCACTTTGCGGTAACGTTTAATTCCACCTCCTCATCTACATTGCCACTAATTCCTACCATTCCACAAGGTACAGTTCTTGCTTCCTATAATTCTCTATCTGCATTATTAAACCCCCACTAGATCTGCCTTGCCTGTGCTGACAACATGATCTTCTGCCACAGTAACTATTCTATGCACTCTCTTCAAACAGACCTGCAAAATGAGTTTTCCTTAATCCATGGATCAGCAATAAACACCTAATGCTTAAGTCCAACAAAACAAAAGCTGTGTTATTCAGGACCACACAAAAATTCAGCAAAATGCATGAATCCCTTCAAATCTGAGATCATCAGAATATCCAATTAAAGGTGTTTTCAAGTACCTTGGAATATATTTATTTACTTTATTTGACATTTGTTGAGCAAGAAAGTCTGACTGGGTCAGGAACCCATTTTCAAAAGAGTAACGGAGAGAAAAGCTCCTCAAACTGCAAACATTTGACAATATATAATGAAAAAAAACAGTTGGCAAAGCACATGTAAAATGGTCATTTCATTTACATCCAGGTATTTAGCTTAGAAAGTTACAAGATAGCCTGTTTGGCATAAAGGCAGTTAGGTTTCAATTTCTGCAGTCATATCTGGGCACATCTATAAACGTCTCACTGTATTTAATCATTTCAAGTAAAAGCTCCATTTATTTTCTGGTCTAAATAATCTCTCAGCTTCTTTCACAATCTCACAGGTCAGCAATAAGTAAGGGCATACTAGCTGCACAGCTTGAATATGGGCTGCTAATATGGCTGTAGCATCCAAAATGAACACTTACAATGAGTCCCCGCATTACAAACCACATCTGCTGCACTATCACCCTCTCCCACAGAGGTGAACACTACTGCAATACTTTGGGGAAGGCCAGCTGTCTCACAGTCAAGTAAAGAGCTGATTTTTTTGTTTGTCTCATAGTTATTCAAAGTCCTGAATGAGGAGACCCTTCTGCCGTTAACCTCTAAACTTACCAGATGCACTTTATGTTGCAATCTCAGAAGTACCAGTAATTCTAGTCCACTACTACACAGCCCACAGTCAAAACTGCAAACCCAGACCATTCCTTTTATATCCTAAGGCCTAAACTTTATATCTTTCATCCCACATCAAAAACTCCACTGCTTATCTGACATTTTGTGCTTTTCAAGAAACCCATCTTATGCAGGAAGTGAAATTAAATTGTGATGTATTCGGTTACATAACCTAATCTCTTCTGTTTGCTCTCTCTCCAAACCATATTACTCACACTCATCTTTTCTCTTCCCATTAGTGCTGATATCATAATGATACATCTTTCTGTTACAGCAGACACTACATATTTTTGACATACTAACAATTGATCTAGCTTTCAATTGCATCAATGTATACTTCACATTTTCTGTACAGTTACTTCTCCTTTCTATATCCTCTTAACTTGCACTTATCTTTTTGTATATGCTATGTATATTTCCTTCTCTTTTCTGGAAATCCACTTAACTTTCTCTCATCTTATAGATCCCTCATAATAATTATTTTTCACCCTTTTCCTTTACTTTCATGTTTCTATAAACTGCATCACGGCATGTTATGACAAATTCATAATACTCATCTGCATGTTACTATATTAGGGGTTCATGCTACTTGATGCTATATTCTTCCTCTCTGTCGAAATGTATTTTCTGTGTTGTTGTGATTGTCTTTCATTTGGGCTGACACTGAAATTGGCTGATATCGATCAGCCCTCTGCCCAGATAACAAATTCAGTAATTGCATACATACATAAATAAGTAAATACAAATCTGGCCAGAAATTGTATAAAACAGTGCATGCGTGTTTAACAATGTAACTGTATAAGTAATAATGTAACTACTAAGATGTCCATGAATCACTGAGTGTTCATGCCAGAAATATGTGCTGCAAGATATGATACACCCAAAAGTTTGCTAGCTCTGAGTATGTACCAAGCTGTTGAAGTGGTTGTGGCCACAGTTAGTAAAGTGGAGTTATTTAAGAAACAATTAATGTTCAGACTAGACACTAGCAGAATGGTCGTGTCTTTAGCAAGCTTCAAATCTGGTGAGGATTTTTTTTTCTGTTTGATGTCTAGGTGCATAGGCTGTTCCTCAGACTCCTTTTTAACCAAGATCTGGATGCAGAAGGCACGAGAGTACAGGCAAAAGATTCAAATACAATATGTCAATGATTATACAAATACACAAATTATGGTTATACAATTTTTGTACAAGTTAAAATCTTCTGTTTCCCAACAATCTAAAAACATTTACACTACCAATGATTTGTGTAAATGCAGTAGTACCTATGTAGAAAGGTTTCTACCGAAGGGAAACTGGAGAGATAGAGAAACTAAAACTTCATGAAAAAGCTGGAAAAGCGTGGGAAAGGTAGTGATTATCTTGAATGGATGTTGTCATTAATAGATCGGGGCATGAAGGTAGTAGTGTACTGCAGGAAGAAGAGTTATAAATTAAATTTTCTTATTTACAATAGATGAAAGTCCTTCTGTTATGTCGTAAGAATCTTTAGAAGTTATAGTTTATGTGTGAAAATGGGAATAAGGTGCGGAAGTTCATTTAGGTGGTGGAGAATATCCCTTACCTATAAAGCAGGTACTATTAGTACTTTCCTCAACTGTGAGTACTGATTAACTTGTAAGAGGTGTGCTGGGAGGTGATTTTGATTTGCAGGAAAATTACTAATGGATGTTCTACCTGTGGCATAGCTAAAAGGGGGGGGGACTAGAGTTATGCTGTTGTTGTCGCAGCTTCTGAGAGACTAGGTGATGGAGTTTATTTGAAGTTTACTTCTTATTTATTTATTTATTTGTTGGTATTTGTTCACCATGAAAGTCCACAGGACCAAGAAAGCCCATTTCAGTGGAGGCCTGGGGAGAAAGGCTACAGAAATTAACAAAAACAAGTACATAGAAATTAATTACAGAAATTACATAAAAAGTTAAAAAACAAAGTTTCATATGATGTTCATTAAAATTTAACATAGAATAGGTTCATAGGTTGGTACTAGGCTATCGGCCCTAGGGCCTATACATGCCTAGCCATAACAATTCCCTGGCTATTTATTCCCACAATATTTACTTCCCTGGACTCCTGTCTAGCAGGGCGACTGACATGATCCCTGGGGTGAATTTTCTATCTCCCATCCAGTCATCAAGGTTCCTTTTGAAGAGGGCCAAAGAGGCACTCTGCTTGACATGTATGGGCAGTCAATGCCAGAGTCTGGGGAGTCTCTGGGTCAGGAATCTATCACTCTAGCAAGTTTATTTCATTGTGATGACAAAGTTTAGATCCCTGGAGTGTGTGAGATTTCTTTAAGTGTAGCATGTCCAACAGCTGTGGGTTTGACATGGCCTTGTATGTTAAGCAGAGATCGCCTCTGAGTAGGTGAGATGCGACAGAGTATAGCTGGAGTTATTTAGACAGTCAGCATAGGGCATCTGCTTTAGGGCTGGGATTCTTTTAGTGCAGTATTTCTGCGGCCTTTCCAGTTGTTGCAGATGTCTTGAGAGGAACATACCAAATGAGGTGTTGTAGTCTATAATGGGTCTAATGAGGGATGAGTACAGTGGGACAATGACCTCCTTTTTTCTGGATGAAAAGGCCTTAGTGATGAGGTGTGCCACATAGAAGGATTTCCTGACTGTTGTGGTGATGTGGTTATCGAAGGTGAGACCACTGTCCACCTGTGTCCCTAAGTCTCTTATCACACCTTCGGTGTTTAGTGTACTGCCACCTATGTGGTAATTCACGGGTACATGTTTTTTCCCAAAAGGGATAACTATACATTTCTTGGCACTGAGCTTGAGCCCATGGCTCTGGCACCACACATCTGTTTCTGTAAGGTCCTTTTGTAGAATATCCACAGCATTTGGGGATTCAATAATGAACTAGACCTCCACAAACTTTCTCACATGAAGCTTGACCATCTTCATAGTCCGGGGTACAATAATAACATGACATAGTGTAGAACAAAACATGTTAGGATGAGGCTATTATATGCAGCAAGAGGGCTATAGGGTAATGAGGCCATACATAAAATATCCAAGGTGAGTATATGAATGAATAGTAAAAGCTGGTTTCAGGGAAAGCAGCAGTTAATTAATATAACAATAACTATAGGGCAAGGAGGGAGGAGAGAAAGAGTAATGAGAGAAAAGAGAGAGGTGGAAGAGGGAAAAGGATGTAAGGGAAGGGTGAACAGAGGGGAAAAGACAGGTAAAAGAAAGGAGGATGGCAGGAAAAGCAAAGGGTAGTGGAGCTAAGAGAAGGCATAAGGAGGGGTGTGATGCCCCTGCACTGGCCCAGTAATCAAGGAGCCTCAATCCTCCCCACTAGCACCAGTGAGGGATGTGCACATTAGGAGGCTGACAAGTACACACACAGTAAAGTACAATTTCCCTTAACAGCACACAGAGATCGCAGTCAGTCTGGGACTGGTTTCACACTCTTTATCCATATCCCCATTAAGACTCCCCACTGGCACAGCTATAGGGTTAAGATCTCAGCCGAGTGGTCAAGCAAAAACCTCCAGCATCCTCTCTGTTCAACCAGTGCTTTGTGTCCCTGCTCAAATAGCTGACACACACACACACACACACACACACACACACACACACACACACACACACACACACACACACACACACTCCTGGGGAAGGTTGGCACAGGTTCTCTAGCTATGCCCCCTTCTGCCCAGAATATAAAAATATATACCAGCTGCCATCAACCACTCTTATCAGCTACTATAAGGCCCTTCCCAAAGGGTGACCAATTCTACTGTGTAATGTTACAATTAAACAAATGGTAAGTGTGTCTAAGACTTTTAAGGCTATTTAAGAGTGGCCTGTACAGTGTTACCAAATACATCCCCTTACACAAAGGAGGAAACTCAAATGAGTATTCTAATTATAGGCCCATAGCAATCCTGTCACCACTAGCAAAAATAATGGAAAAATGTGTTCACTATCAATTAATGGATCACTTAACTAAACATAACATTCTAACTAACTGCCAACATGGTTTTAGACCGTTTCATAGTACTACCACTGCACTCCTATCCTTTACTGACTTCATCAACAAAAACCGTAATAACAACATTCTATCATCAGCTCTCTTCATTGACCTGTCCAAAGCCTTTGATATGGTTAACCATCCCCTTCTCATAAAAATTCTGGAATCTATTTCCTTAGAACCCAAGGCTATCCATTGGTTTGCTTCCTACCTCAATAACAGGAGATAGGCAGTCCTCTGGGATAACAAACTCTCCTCTCTCCTGCCAATCTCTCTTGGTGTCCCCCAAGGCTCTATTCTCGGACCACTTCTATTCTCCTTATTCATAAATGACCTACAAGTAGCTATACCCCAGTCCACATGCATACAATATGCTGACGATTCCACACTTATTTGCTCTGCTAAAACCATCTCTGAATTACAAACAATTACACAAAATGTATTTCACATAGTAGAGGCATGGTTCTTAAAACGTTGTCTACTCTTGAATGCTAAAAAAACCAAACTCCTCCTCTTTAAGCCCACTACTAGGTCCCCCCCACTAGAATTTTCTATCTCTTCCAGTGATGGCACCCTTATTTCACCTGACTCTACCACCAAGTTATTAGGTGTTACAACCGACAACAGCCTTACCTTTGATAGTCACATTAATAATACTATTAAAAAAGTAAACAGAAAGTTGGGCTCCTTCTACAGAATCAAAATGTTCTTAACTCCTACAGCCAAAGCTTCACTTGCCCACTCTCATCTTATTTCCACTCTTCTCTATGCTTCACCTATCTACACTAACCTAAAGAAAAACAATCTCTCTAAGCTGGCTAACACTTATCATAGTATAGCTAGATTTGTTACTGGGAATCTAAATAGAACTCATCACTGCCTGAACCTACAGCAACTTCACTGGCTTGAACTAAGAAATATGTTGTTTCTTTCTCAACTTACTTTTGTACATAGGATTTTCTACTATCCTAACAAAACACCTATACTTTCTAACCTGCTTACCCCTTACACTAACCTTACTTCTCTTCGCTCCTCAAACAAACTTCTAGTAACCTTAACTAAAACTAATAACTCTGCTGGTGACTCCCTTTTCTCCAATACAATTGGTAAATATTGGAATCATCTTCCTACCGAACTAACTTCCATTCCATCCTCGGTTCTCTTTAAACAAAAATTCAAAACACACCTTAAAAAACACTGGTTATGCTCTTGCTTTAACCCAGATTAAATCTATGGTTACCATAACTTCTTTTCTCTCTCTCTTCTCCTCTCCTCATTTTTCCTTCTTACTATTTTAATGTGCCACTACCTATGCCTAAATAGGTTTTCTTTCTACTCCTGTTTTTTTTTTTCCCCTATTAGTCTCTCTTATATCTATTAATAATGCTGTATGCATATTAAATTATCTAGACTTTTTTTTCTGCTGCTCTTACTTTTACATTTACTATGAATGTCTTTCTCTTTTCCTTTCGTCTTTTCATCTTCTAAATGTTTCAATTAACCTTTGTTTCTCTATAGGTTATGAATTTAGAATACTTCAATGTTGAATTTTATTTTGAGCCAGGCACCTTATTCTATTCTTGACTTGTTTTGTATTATGTAATTGCTTTTTCTTCATGTGGAGCTTTTCTCCCTGGGCCTCTACTGAAAATGGAAATATATCCAGTTAGACTAGCCCGGTTAACAAATGTAAAATAAATAAAAATAAATAAAAAATAAAAAATAAAAAATATACAAGTACCCTAAGAGCTTAAATATCTATAAACAAACCAGCCACAATTAAAAGGTTTAAATATATTTAATAATAAATAATAAAAGTACAAGACAATACTCAATAATTCAATACAGTGACAACAGAGTTCAGAATCACAGGAAATATTTTAAAACAACATTGCAGGACAGTCTCACATGAATACAGAAAACATCTAGACTAATCTTATTATATTCCTATCTATCTCTAAGAGAGATACTGCAATCAAGTACTTACTATTTGCAAGGCAAATACAAGTGCTGAATGGATGTTTCTAGGTCCAGAGACAAATAGAAAATCCAGTGACTCATACTCTGAGTTCTTAAATTATTATCAAACATTTCTCCTGGGTTATCTCAGATTACATAATTTTTGTCACCTCTGCCTTTAGTTTCCAGGCAAATAGAAACCTTAAAGTTAGCACCTCAGTGTCAAGAATACTCATTTCTTAGAAGCTGACACTTATCTCTCAGAAGCTTCCCTGAAGCTGGAAGTCGTAAAACAGCTACACACTTTTACCTTTGAAATCTGTAATTATTTCTGTTTCCAGACAACATAAAGAATTTCTAGCTGCAGACATTCTATCTTCTGGCTGTGGTAAACACAATAATAAAACACTTTACTTGTCAAGTTATTTTCTTAGAGTTTTGGAAGTTAACTCTGTTCTTTTCTAGTAGGGTACACTGTGGTTACATTATTGAAGCTTAGCACATATTCACAAATGACATAAAGTTATTTACAAAATTCTAGCTAGCTGTGCTGGCAGCATCTTGGTTTATCACAAGGGGTAAAGAAAGTACAACTGATGAAAGAGAAAGTATATTAATGAAAGGTGGGGGTAGACAGGTTTAGGGTTATATTGGCAGATTTAAGTAATTCCTGAGTGAGAGGATGAACAGTTACATGTCCACTTGGAGAGAAGATGATTGTGTAGTGCAGTCTGTATGTTGGATGGACTTTCTTGTAAATGGATAGAAGGAGGTAGATTGTACCAGAGTTTAGCTACACTGCAAGAGTATAATAGCTGACCTGCGGGTAGCTTGAGTTTAGGTATTTGGAGAAGATATTGATGTTCAGAATGAAAAGGCCTAGTAGGATTATAGAGGGAGAATAAGGAGCTTGGCAGAAAGAACTGTTTAGTATTTTAAAAGTAAGAGCGGATACAAGGAGCTTGCAATAGGCTGTGAGTGGAAGCCAGTTTGCTCTGTGCAGATTGAAATATTGATGTTGGGGTGAAAGACAAATGGCTCTACATATGGCATTAACTCATGTTTATGTTTTGGAAGTGTTATGTGCATTATGTAGGGCAATAATGTATTGAGCATTGTCTATCCTCAGGATAAATATGTTCTTTGCTAGAACTTTTCTGGCTTCTTTTGTAAGGTGGTTTGAAATGGAGTAGGAGCATTTCAGTTAGGTCGGAACATTTGCAACCACATTGATCATGTGGCTTCTGAGACCGTTATGTCAAGTATTAGGCCAAGGTATTCATACTGTTTGGCAATGCTTATTGATCGGTTTCTCAGGGTAGGGATCAGTCATTTTAAGTTTTTATTTCAGCAGAAGACATAATGGCAATTTTAATGACATTGAGTAAGTTTATTTTGAGTAAGCCATGCAAGGATGGATGTGATGTTATTCTGTATGGTAATTGCTCTGAGGAAGAGGATGGTCTAAGTCTGTGTAAGACGATGCTGTCAGCATAAAGTGTTTCTTTCACTGAAATGATAGAAATAGAAATTAAATTATAAAGGGAAAGAATAGACTAGGCCCAAGAATGGACCCATGAGACCTTCAGCAAGGAAGGAGCCACAGTCAATTTATACAGCACCAGCTTCAACTTTACAGGTCCTATTAGTGGGGTAATTCCTAAACCAGAGCACAGTGTAAAATCCAAAGCCTGAATTTGTAAAGGAGAATGGAGTGGTCAGCACTTTTAAAGGCTCTACATATATCGTTGATGCTAACCCTGTTAGCACCCCTTTTCCATAGCTGAGAAGATTTTCTCTCTGACAGTATAAATTGCCTTTAAGGTGTTATGGCCTCTCCTAAAGTCATGTTGCACATCTACGAGGAGACCATATTTGTTGGGGTGGTCACAAATATAGTCATAAATGAGTTTTTTGAAAAATTATAGTGACTGGGTAGATACTAGAAATAGGACAGAAGTCATATTTATTAATTTAATTTATTTTATTTTGCATTTGTTTACCACGAATATCTGACTAGGAGAGGAAGACACTTGAATGGCTATAATGACAGAATGAAGTGAGTCGGTACATTACCTATATATAAAAAGAAAGAAGAAAATGAGCACTTCAGCAGATGAAGGGGAGGCCTAACATGTGCTAACATACAGGGGTCCAGAACTGTTTGGTGGGTTACCTGTAGTTTGACTAATATGTGTGCTGGTAGGGTTGATACTGCTTTGGGAAACCTTATTCAAAACTGGAGAGAAATTATTTCATCTGTAAGTAGCCTGTTGATACATTAAGCATGTTTTTAAGTTCATGTTGACTGAAAATTTCTAAAAAAGGTATTGTTTGGATGTGTGTAAAACTCTTCATTGGTTGAAACTACAAATAAGCAGGAGAAAAGTTCTGTGGCTTTGGCATATGGACAGAAGGTTCTCTATCAGCTGATTGAATTTTCAGAAAGTCTAAAATTCATATGGTCAAATCCATATAATCAAGTTTTTGAAAACTCTAAGCATTTGAATGGAGATTGCAGTACAGCAAGGATCAGGACATTTATCCTTTTCTTCACTGTAGTACGATGTCAGGGCTGGTATATATAATTTGCAGGGGGTGAGGGGTGCATGGGGGCTTGCCACCCTGTGTAAACATAACAAAAAGTAGATTTTTTTTCATGTGTAAGTTTTTGGAAACTCGAGCAAATATTCTCGTCAATATGAGTGTCGAGTTTCCGAAACCTCAATCATCTGACATAGATATGGACTAAAAATTCAAGTCTGATGGTGAATATTAGACCTCTGCATAGCTGTTCTCTACTTTACTGTTTGTTTTATTATTATTATTAACAAGTTGAAGTAAATATTCTGGGTTTTCTTTTTTTTTTCCCCTTGTGCTTAACAAAGCTAAACTGGGAATGACTTTGCATTGTTCCACCTTTGCAGAATACATCTGAATAAATACCCGGTTTAACTATATGAATCAAAGTTTTATATGTTTTTCTTAAAGATCATAGGCATCAAGCTTGGTACAAGACTAAGAAGACAATCTTCTATGAATGCAACAAGGTTATCACCTCCATGTCTCCAGAATGAATGCTCCCTAGACTTTGTAGTTGTTTCATATCCTCTCCTTGCAGATTACAGACAAGAAGAGAGACAAGACATATCACTGTCAAAATCTTGCTCGCACTCAACATTTCCAGCTTAAGTCTTAAAATGTGGACTCAGCTTGCAAGTCTCAGATGTAAGAGACATATGAAAAGCAGCAATGGCTCTGGTACCCTTAATTCTTATTATGCATCCCACAAATTATTCTGGGGTACACAGCCAGGCACCATAGCCATGTTTACAATACACAGCCATACACCATAGCCATGCTTATAATGCACAGCCATATACCTTAGCCAAGCTTATAATATACAGCCATACACCATAGCCATGCTTATAATACACAGCCATATACCTTAGCCAAGCTTATAATATACAGCCATACACCATAGCCATGCTTATAATACACAGCCATATACCTTAGCCAAGCTTACAATACACAGCCATACACCATAGCCATGCATATAATACACAGACATATACCTTAGCCAAGCTTATAATATACAGCCATTCACCATAGCCATGCTTATAATACACAGCCATACACCATAGCCATGCATATAATACACAGTCATACACCATAGCCATGTTTATAATACAGAGCCATATACCTTATCCAAGCTTATAATATACAGCCATACACCATAGCCATGCTTATAATACACAGTCATATACCTTAGCCAAGCTTATAATACACAGCCATACACCATAGCCATGCTTATAATACACAGACGTATACCTTAGCCAAGCTTATAATATACAGCCATACACCACTGCCATGCTTATAATACACAGACATATACCTTAGCCAAGCTTATAATATACAGCCATACACCATAGCCATGGGTATAATACACAGCCATATACCTTAGCCAAGCTTAAAATAAACAGCCATACACCATAGCCATGCGTATAATACACAGCCATATACCTTAGCCAAGCTTATAATATACAGCCATACACCATAGCCATGCTTATGATACACAAACATATACCTTAGCCAAGCTTATAATATACAGCCATACACCATTGTCATGCTTATAATACACAGCCATATACATTAGCCAAGCTTATAATATACAGCCATACACCATAGCCATGCTTATAATACACAGTCATATACCTTAGCCAAGCCTATAATATACAGCCATATACCTTAGCCAAGCTTATAATATACAGCCATATACCTTAGCCAAGCTTATAATATACAGCCATACACCACAGCAATCCATATAATACACAGACATATACCTTAGCCAAGCTTAAAATAAACAGCCATACACCATAGCCATGCTTATAATACACAGCCATATACCTTAGCCAAGCTTATAATATATAGCCATGATGCTTCGCTAGGGACGGCTTGCAACTGTCACCCCTGGGCTTTCGGATATAGGCAAAGGCTCTTGCTACCCCCATGCTGCCTTTTTTAGGCAAGGCTCAAAAGACAAACCCACCTCCATAGGTATCACAAGGGATAAGAAACTAAGAGTAATGCTACTCAGTGCCAGAAGTCTAAACATCAAGATGCACGCACTCGAAACTCTCCTTAGCATGGAGAACATCGATATCTGTGCAATAACAGAAACCTGGTTCAAGGCTCCCGAGAGCACCCCAGCACTACCAGGTTATACCTCATACCATGCTTTTCGGCCCCAAAACTTGGACTGAACCACAAAAGGAGGGGGAGTATTAATATTCATCAAAGATACCCACACCTCCAGGTTGGTGGCACAGCACGAAGCATCAGAGACTATCCATGTGCAACTAACTGTGGGTAAAACTGCCTTCCAGTTTATAGCCTGCTACAGACCACCCTCCCAAACACAGGAACCCCACTTGGCCTTCCTGAGAATACTGGAAAATATGAAGGTCTCTCCAAACACCATTATATTGGGTGACTTCAACTACCCAAACATAGACTGGGAGCATTACTCTAGCTCCAACACCCTAGCCCAAAGGTTCCTAGAATTTATAAACTCAAATGCTATGGAACAACTTGTTACCACTCCCACAAGAGGGGAAAACATACTGGACCTGATCATCACCAACAAGGGGACACTATGCTCCAGACCAGAAGTGTATCCCTCACTGATAAGATCAGACCATAAACTAATCTCACTGGATATTCACATCCCGACCCCACCCCCTACCCAGAAAACCACAGTGAAAAACTTCTCTAAAGCAAATTTCAAACGCCTCAAAACTGAGGCGAAATCCTTCAAAGCCACCGGGCCTGTGGAAAATACGGCCCGAACCGCAGAATCCTTTATAAACGCATTCTATGAACACCTTCAGGAATGCATGGATCATGCAATCCCAAATAAAACCAAGACCCAATCCTCAAAAGGCAGATGTCCTGTCTGGTGGACCCCAGCCATAAACAAATTATACAATAGAAGGAGGAAGCTACTACATGATAGAGCAAAATCCCAAAAAGGGAAGGCATCTCTGATCAGTATTAGCAAAAAACTATGGGCACTCATAAAATCGTCTAAGGCCAGCTTCGAGAGAAAAATTGCACAGGACACTAAGGATAATCACAAGGCTTTCTTTAGTTATGTTAGGAACCTGGGTGGGAATTCCCAGATATGCTCAGAATTAGTCCAAAATGACAAAAAATACACCAAGCCCACAGACATTGCCAACATCCTAGCTGACAGGTTCAGTGCAAACTTCTCCCCCCTCTCCCCACCAAAAGGGCAAATATCTATCCCAACAGAGTGCTGCCCCCCTGACATCTCAGATGCTCAGGTAAGAGCCGCCCTCTCCAAAGCAAAAAACACAGCATCAATGGGACCAGATGGTGTCAAGGGCTGCATCCTACATGAACTCAAAGAAGAGCTAAACCCAAACATAAAACTACTGTTCAATCTTAGCCTTACTACAGGATATGTACCCAAAGAGTGGCGTACAGCAACAGTGGTCCCTCTCCATAAAGGTGGTGCCTCAACGGATCCTGGAAACTATCGCCCCATAAGCCTGACTAGCTTGGTCTACAAAGCTATGGAAAGGATCATCATGGACCTCATAAAAAAAGATATTGGGGACCTACAGACACTGGATCCTACCCAGTTTGGCTTTGTTAAGGGCAGATCCTGCCTCTTAAACCTGGTTGATTTCTTTGAAACAGTCACCAAGGCCATTGACGAGGGGAAGGTGGTCCACACAGCCTACCTGGACCCCCACTCGGGCATTATAGATAAGCTCACCAGCTTAAATATAAACCCATATGTCACTAGATGGGTTGCAAACTGGCTCAAGGACAGAACCCACATGGTTAGAATTGCTGGAGCCATGTCAGACTCCAAACCAGTTACAAGTGGCGTCCCACAAGGCTCAGTCCTGGGACGTCTCTTGTTCGGTATATATTTCTCGGCGGTACAGGCCAACACGGAAGGACTGTGGCTGACCAAGTTCGCAGATGACTGCAAACTGGGCGCCATAATCAACTCTCCAGCCGACACAAGCATCCTCCAAAAGGGCCTCATAGAAACAGACAACTGGTGCCAGAGCCATGGCCTCAAGCTAAACGCCAAAAAGTGTATAGAAATCCCCTTTGGCAAAAACAAAGTGCCCACAAATTACCACATAGGTGGTAATCCATTAAGTACAGAAGAAGTCATTAGGGACCTGGGGACCCAAGTTGATAGCAATCTATCATTTGACAACCACGTGGCCAAAGTGGTTAGAAAAACATTTTATATAGCCCAACTAATCATGAAGGGATTCACATCTAGATCAGGGGAGGTCATCGTACCTCTTTACTCATCCCTCATCAGGCCCATAATTGAGTACAATACCCCTTTTGGGATGTACCTTACCAGACACCTGCAGCAACTGGAAATACCCCAAAAGTACCTCACCAAGAGGATCAAATGGCCCAAACAGATGCCATATGCTGCCTGGTTAAAGAAACTCCAACTCTACTCAGTGGCATACCGCCTGCTCAGAGGCAATCTGTGCCTGACGTATAAAGCCATGTCCAACCCGGAATTAATGGACATGCTGCACCTCAGAAAATCCAAATCCCATCGAGCTACGTGCTCGAGAGACTTGAACCTCAGCACTGAAATAAAGAGGACATGCTGGAGGGACAGATTCATAACCCAGAGGCTCCTTTCACTCTGGAATAAAACCCCAGTCCAGGTTAGGCAGAGTCCCACATTGACTCTCTTCAAGAGGAATCTTGATGAGTGGATGGGAGATCGTAGGTTTACCCCGGCTATCACTTCTGTGTCACTGTTAGACAGAGGCACAGTATACTAAGCTCAAAAAAAGGCATAGCAAAATTAATTTAAAATGAGTGGCGAAAGCCAAACACACTCTGGCTAGGCTTATAAATGCCCTAGGGCAGATAGCCTAGTATGAACCTATGAAACTATGAACCTATATACAGCCATACACCATAGCCATGCGTATAATACACAGACATATACCTTAGACAAGCTTATAATATACAGTCATACACCATAGCCATTCTTATAATACACAGACATATACCTTAGCCAAGCTTATAATATACAGCCATACACCATTGCCATGCTTGTATTACACAGACATATACCTTAGCCAAGCTTATAATATACAGCCATACACCATAGCCATGCTCATAATACACAGACATATACCTTAGCCAAGCTTATAATATACAGCCAAATGCCTTAGCCAAGCTTATAATATACAGCCATGCACCATAGCCATGCGTATAATACACAAATATATACCTTAGCCAAGCGTATAATATACAGCCATACACCATAGCCCTGCTTATAATACACAGACATATACCTTAGCCAGGCTTGTAATACACAGCCATATACCTTGGCCAAGCTTATAATATACAGCCATACACCATTGCCATGCTTATAATACACAGCCATATACCTTAGAAAAGCTTATAATATATAGCCATACCCATAGCCATGCGTATAATACACAGACATGTACCTTAGCAAAGCTTATAATATACAGCCATACACCATAGCCATGCATATCATACACAGCCATATACCTTAGCCAAGCTTATAATATACAGCCATACACCATAGCCATGCGTATAATACACAGCCATATACCTTAACCAAGCGTATAATTTACAGCCATACACCATAGCCATGCTTATAATACAGAGACATATACCTTAGCCAAGCTTATAATATACAGCCATACACCATTGCCATGATTATAAAACACAGCCATATACCTTAGCCAAGCTTATAATATACAGCCATACACCATAGCCATGCATATAATACACAGCCATATACCTTAGCCAAGCTTATAATATACAGCCATACACCATTGCCATGATTATAATACACAGCCATATACCTTAGCCAAGCTTACAATATACAGCCATACACCATAGCCATGCATATAATACACTGACATATACCTTAGCCAAGTTTATAATATACAGCCATACACCATAGCCATGCGTATAATACACAGGCATATACCTGAGCCAAGCTTATAATATACAGCCATACACCATAGCCATGCTTATAAAACACAGCCATATACCTTAGCCAAGCTTATAATATACAGCCATACACCATAGCCATGCGTATAATACACAGACATATACCTTAGCCAAGCTTATAATATACAGCCAAATACCTTAGCCAAGCTTATAATATACAGCCATACACCATTGCCATGCTTATAATACACAGTCATATACCTTAGCAAAGCTTATAATATACAGCCATACACCATAGCCATGCGTATAATACACAGACATATACCTTAGCCAAGCTTATAATATACAGCCATACGCCATAGCAATGCATATAATACACAGCAATATACGTTAGCCAAGCTTATAATATACACCCATACACCATAGTCCATGAGTATAATACACAGCCATATACGTTAGCCAAGCTTATCATATACAGCCATACAGCATAGCCATGCTTATAATACACAGACATATACCTTAGCCAGGCTTATAATATACAGCCATACACCATAGCCATGCATATAATACACAGCCATATACCTTAACCAAGCTTATAATATACAGCCATACACCATAGCCCTGTTCTCTACTTTACTGTTTTTTTTTATTATTATTATTAACAAGTTGAAGTAAATATTCTGGGTTTTCTTTTTTTTTCCTTTTTTTTCCCTTGTGCTTAACAAAGCTAAACTGGCACTGACTTTGCCTTGTTCCAACTTTGCAGAATACATCTGAATAAATACCCGGTTTAACTATATGAATCAACATTTTATATGTTTTTCTTAAAGATCATAGGCATCAAGCTTGGTACAAGACTAAGAAGACAATCTTCTATGAATGCAACAAGATTATCACCTCCATGTCTACAGAATGAATGCTCCCTAGACTTTGTAGTTGTTTCATATCCTCTTCTTGCAGATTACAGACAAGAAGAGAAGCAAGACACACCACTGTCAAAACCTTGCTCGCACTCAACATTTCCAGCTTAAATCTTAAAATGTGGACTCAGCTTGCAAGTCTCAGATGTAAGAGAGCTATGAAAAGTAGCAATGTCTCTGTTACCCTTAATTCTTATTATGTTTCCCACAGATTATTCTGGGGTACACAGCCATATACCATTGCCATGCTTATAATACACAACCATATACCTTAGCCAAGCTTATAATATACAGCCATATACCTTAGCCAAGCTTATAATATACAGCCATATACCTTAGCCAAGCTTATAATATACAGCCATACACTATAGCCATGCTTATAATACACAGACATATACCATAGTCAAGTTTATAATATTCAGCCATACACCATAGCCATGCTTATAATACACAGCCATATACCTTAGCCAAACTTATAATATACAGCCATATACCTTAGCCAAGCTTATAATATACAGCCATACACTATAGCCATGCTTATAATACACAGACATATACCTGAGCCAAGCTTATAATATACAGACATGTACCTTAGCCAAGCTTATAATATACAGCCATACACCATAACCATGCTTATAATACACAAACATATACCATAGCCATGCTTAAAATACACAGCCATATAGCTTAGATAAGCGTATAATATACAGCCATACACAACAGCCATGCTTATAATACACAGCCATATACCTTAGCCAAGCTTATAATATACAGCCATGTACCTTAGACAAGTTTATAATATACAGCCATACACCATTGCCATGCTTATAATACACAGCCATATACCTTAGCCAAGCTTATAATATACAGCCATACACTATTGCCATGCCTATAATGCACAGCCATATACCTTAGCCAAGCTTATAATATACAGCCATACACCATAGCCATGCTTATAATGCACAGCCATATACCTTAGCCAAGCTTATAATACACAGCCGTACACCATTACCATGCTTATAATATACAGCCAAACACCATAGCCATGCTTATAATACACAGACGTATACCTTAGCCAAGCTTATAATATACAGACATATACCTTAGCCAAGCTTATAATATACAGCCATACACCATAGCCATGCTTATAATACACAGACATATACCTTAGCCAAGTTTATAATATACAGCCATATACCTTAGCCAAGCTTATAATATACAGCCATATACCTTAGCCAAGCTTATAATATGCAGCCATATACCATAGCCATGCCTATAATGCACAGCCATATACCTTAGCCAAGCTTATAATATACAGCCATACACCATAGCCATGCTTATAATGCACAGCCATATACCTTAGCCAAGCTTATAATACACAGCCGTACACCATTACCATGCTTATAATATACAGCCAAACACCATAGCCATGCTTATAATACACAGACGTATACCTTAGCCAAGCTTATAATATACAGACATATACCTTAGCCAAGCTTATAATATACAGCCATACACCATAGCCATGCTTATAATACACAGACATATACCTTAGCCAAATTTATAATATACAGCCATATACCTTAGCCAAGCTTATAATATACAGCCATATACCTTAGCCAAGCTTATAATATGCAGCCATATACCATAACCATGCTTATAATACACAGACATATACCTTAGCCAAGCTTATAATATACAGCCATACACCATTGCCATGCTTATAATACAGAGACATACACCTTAGCCAAGCTTATAATATACAGCTATAAACTTTAGACATGTTTATAATACAGAGCCATATACCTCACTCAAGCTTGTAATGCAATGCCATATACCATAGCCAAGCTTATAATATGCAGCCATATACCTTAGCCAAGTATATAATACACAGGCATATACCTTTTCCAAGCGTATAATACACAGCCATATACATCAGCCAAGCTTATAATATACAGCCATACACCATAGCCATGCTTATAATACACAGAAATATACCTTGCCCAAGCTTATAATATACAGCCATATAGCATAGCCATGCTTATAATACACAGCCATATACCTTAGCCAAGCTTATAAAATACAGCCATACACCATAGCCATGCTCATAATGCACAGACATACACCATAGCCAAGCTTATAATATACAACATATATATGTCAAGAATCAAAATGGGAACACTCAGATCTGCTCTGAGTTACAGCACAATGGCACTAAATATACAGAACCAACTGATATTGCCAACATCCTAGCAGATAGGTTCAGTGCTAACTTTACCCCCCTCTCACCCCCTAGAGGGCCCATCTCTATACTGGAAGAATGCAAAGTTCCTATAATCACGGCTGCACAGGTAAAAAACACACTCTCCAAAGCCAAGAACACAGCATCCATGGGACCTGACAATATCCCAGGCTGCATTCTACACGAACTACAGAATGAACTGGCACCCTACCTAAGTACAATGTTCAATTATAGCCTCACCTCAGGCTTTGTACCCACTGAACGGCACACCACGACGGTTATCCTACTCCACAAAGGGGGAGCCACGATGGACCCCGGTAACTCCCGCCCCATTAGACTGACGAGCCTGGTCTGCAAGGCCATGGAACGTATCATCATTGAACTCATAAACAAAGACATTTGTAATCTCCAAACTCTGGGCCCTACCCAGTTTGGACTTGTAAAAGGCAGATCATGTCTCCTAAACCTGATTGACTTCTTTGAAGCAGTCACTAAAGCCATATATGAGGGTAAAATGGTTCACACAGCTTATCTAGATCTCGCCAAGGCCTTCGACACCATCCCCCACTCTGGAATTTTAGATAAGCTCATTAAGCTAGGTATAAATCCCTATGTCACAAGATGGGTTGCCAACTGGCTCACGGACAGAACCCATACCGTGAAAGTAGCGGATTCCAAATCCGACATCAGACCAGTGACAAGTGGTGTACCACAGGGTTCAGTCCTGGGTCCTCTCCTGTTTGGTATCTACTTCTCTGAAGTGCAGGCCAACACAGAAGGTCTTTGGCTAACAAAGTTTGCAGATGACTGCAAACTAGGAGCCATAATCGAAACTCCTAATGATGTGGACAAACTACAAAAGGGCCTCACTGAGGCAGATACCTGGTGTCAAAGCCATGGCCTGAAGCTCAATGCCAAAAAGTGTATTGTCATCCCCTTTGGTGAAAACTCTGCACCCAAGAACTACCACATAGCTGGTAGTTTACTTAATGCTGAAAATGTGATAAGAGACCTTGGGACACAGGTGGACAGTAGTCTCTCCTTTGATAATCACATCGCCACAGTGGTCAGGAAATCCTTCTACATGGCTCATCTCATCACAAAAGGATTCTCATCCAGAAAAAAAGAGGTCATTGTTCCCCTCTACTCATCACTCATTAGACCCATTATAGAGTACAACACCCCTTTTGGTATGTACCTCACAAGACATCTACAACAACTGGAAAGACCACAGAAATACCTCACAAAGAGGATTAATGGCCTCAAACGGATGCCCTATGCAGACCGTCTAAAAAAAACTACAGCTTTACTCCATCGCATATCGCCTACTCAGGGGTGATCTCTGCCTAACATACAAAGCTATGTCAAACCTAGAGTTGTTGGACATGCTCCACTTAAAGAAATCCCAAACCCTCAGAGCTACACGCTCTAGGGACCTAAACCTTGTCACCAAAATAAACAGAACATGCTGGAAGGATAGATTCATGTCCAAGAGACTTCCCATACTCTGGAACAGACTATCTATCTATGTCAAACAGAGCTCTTCATAGCACCCTTCAAGAAAAGTCTTGATGATTGGATGGGAAATGGGAAATTCACCCTGGGGATCACTTCTGTGGCTCTGCTCGACAGGGGCACAGGAAAATAATTTTCTTGGGTGGCGAAAGCTAGGGTACATTTTTTTGCTGGCTTGTATGGGCCCTAGGGCCGATAGCCTAGTACCAACCTATGAACCTATGAACCATAAACCATTGACATGTCTATAGTATAGAGCCATATACCTCAGTCAAGCTTGTAATGCAATGCCATATACAATAACCAAGCTTTTAATATGCAGCCATATACCATAGCCAAGTGCATAATACACAGGCATATACCTTAGCCAAGCGTATAATGCAAAGCCATATACATTAGGCATGCTTATAATATACAGCCATACACCATAGCCATGCTCATAATACACAGCCATATACCTTAGCCAAGCTTATAATATACAGCCATACACCATAGCCATGCTTATAATACACAGCCATATACCTTAGCCAAGCTTATAATATCCAGCAATACACCATAGCCATGGTTATAATACACAGCCATATACCTTAGCCAAGCTTATAATATACAGCCATATACCTTAGCCATGCTTATAATACACAGACATATACCATAGCCAAGCTTATAATATACAGCCATATACCAAAGCCATGCTTAGAATACACAGACATATACCATAGTCAAGCTTATCATATACAGCCATACACCATAGCCATGCTTATAATACACAGCCATATACCTTAGCCAACCTTATAATATACAGCCACATACCTTAGCCAAGCTTATAATATACAGCCATACACCATAGCCATGCTTAAAATACACCGCAATATACCTTAGCCATGCTTATAATACATAGCCATATACCTTAGCCAATCTTATAATACACAGGCATACACCATAGCCATGCTTATAATACACAGACATATACCAAAGCCAAGCTTATAATATACAGCCATATACCTTAGCCAAGCATATAATATACAGCCGTATACCATAGCCATGCTTATAATACACAGCCATATACCTTAGCTAAGCTTATAATATACAGCCATACACCATAGCCATGCGTATAATACACAGACGTATATCTTAGCCAAGCTTATAATATACAGCCAAATCCCATAGCCAAGCTTATAATATACAGCCATACACCATTGCCATGCGTATGATACACAGACATATACCTTAGCCAAGCTTATAATATACAGCCAAATACCCTAGCCAAGCTTATAATATACAGCCATACACCATTGCCATGCGTATAATACACAGACATATACCTTAGCCAAGCTTATAATATACAGCCATACACCATAGCCATGCTTATAATACACAACCATATATGTTAGCCAATCTTATAATATACAGCTATACACCATAGCCATGCGTATAATACACAGACATATACCTTAGCCAAGCTTATAATATACAGCCATACACCATAGCCATGCTTATAATACACAGACATATACCTTAGCCAGGTTTATAATAGACAGCCATACACCATAGCCATGCGTATAATACACAGACATATACCTTAGCCAAGCTTATAATATACAGCCATACACCATAGCCATATGTATAATACACAGACATATAACTTAGCCAAGCTTATAATATAGAGCCATACACCATAGCCATGCGTATAATACACAAACATATACCTTAGCCAAGCTTATAATATACAGCCATATACCAGCCATATACCTTACCCAAGCTTTTAATATACAGCCATACACCATAGCAATGCTTATAATACACAGCCATATACCTTAGCCAAGCTTATAATATACAGCCATATACCTTAGCCATGCTTATAATACACAGCCATATACCTTAGCCAAGCTTAGAATATCCAGCAATACACCATAGCCATGCGTATAATACAAAGACATATACCTGAGCCAAGCTTATAATATACAGCCAAATACCAGCCATATACCTTAGCCAAGCTTATAATATACAGCCATTCACCATAGCCATGCTTATAATACACAGCCATATACCTTAGCCAAGCTAATAATATACAGCCATACACCTTAGCCATGCGTATAATACACAGACATATACCTTAGCCAAGCTAATAATATACAGCCATACACCATAGACATGCTTATAATACACAGACGTATACCTTAGCCAAGCTTGTAATATACAGACATATACCTTAGCCAAGCTTATAATATACAGCCATACATAATAGCCATGCTTACAATACATAGCCATATACCTTAGCCTTGCTTATAATACACAGCCATATACAATAGCCAAGCTTGTAATATACAGCCATACACCACAGACATGCTCATAATACACAGACATATACCATAGCCAAGCTTATAATATATAGCCATACACCATAGCCATGCTCATAATACACAGACATATACCTTAGCCAAGCTTATAATATACAGCCATACACCATTGCCATGCATATAATACACAGACATATACATTAGCCAAGCTTATAATATACAGCAGTATACCATAGCCATGCGTATAATACAGACATATACCTTAGCCAAGCTTATAACATACAGCCATACACCATAAACATGCCTATAATACACATCGATATACCTTAGTTAAGCTTATAATATACAGCCATGCATCATAGCCATTCGTATAATACACAGACATATACCTTAGCCAAGCTTATAATATACAGCCATACACCATAGCCATGCATATAATACACAGATATATACCTTAGCCAAGCTTATTATATACTGCCATACACCATAACCATGCTTATAATACACAGACATATACCTTAGCAAATCTTATAATATACAGCCATACACCAAAGCCATGCTCATAATACACAAACATATACCATAGCCAAGCTTATAATATACAGCCATACACCAAAGCCATGCTTATAATACACAGACATACACCTTAGCCAAGCTTATAATATACAGTCATACACCATAGCCATGAATATAATACACAGACATATACCTTAGCCAAGCTTATAATATACAGCTATATACCTTAAGCAAGCTTATAAAATACAGCCATATACCTTAGCCAAGCTTATAATATACAGCCATACACCATAGCCATGCTTATAATACACTGACATATACCTTAGCCAGGGATATAATATACAGCCATACACCATAGTCATGTGTATAATACACAGACATATACCTTAGCCAAGCTTATAGTATACAGCCATACACCATAGCCATACGTATAATACACAGACATATACCTTAGCCAAGCTTATAATCAAGAGGGATACACCATAGCCATGCGTATAATACACAAACATATACCTTAGCCAAGCTTATAATATACAGCCATATACCATAGCCATGCTTATAATACACAGCCATATACCTTAGCCAAGCTTATAATATACAGCCATATACCTTAGCCATGCTTATAATACACAGCAATATACCTTAGCCAAGCTTAGAATATACAGCCATACACCATAGCCATTCATATAATACACAGCCATACAGCATAGTCATGCTTATAGTACACAGCCATATACCTTAGCCAAGCTTATAATATACAGCCATATACCATAGCCATGCGTATAATACACAGACATATACCTGAGCCAAGCTTATAATATTCAACCATATACCAGCCATATACCTTAGCCAAGCTTATAATATACAGCCATACACCATAGCCATGCTTATAATACACAGCCATATACCTTAGCCAGGCTTATAATACACAGACATATACCTTAGCCAAGCTTATAATATACAGCCATACACCATAGCCATGCTTATAATAACAGACGTATACCTTAGCCAAGCTTATAATATACTGACATATACCTTAGCCAAGCTTATAATATACAGCCATACATAATAGCCATGCTTATAATACATAGCCATATACCTTAGCCTTGCTTATAATACACAGCCATATACAATAGCAAAGCTTATAATATACAGCCATACACCACAGACATGCTCATAATACACAAACATATACCATAGCCAAGCTTATAAAATACAGCCTTACACCATAGACATGCTCATAATACACAGACATATACCTTAGCCAAGCTTATGATATACAGCCATACACCACTGCCATGCATATAATAAACAGCCATATACCTTAGCCAAGCTTATAATATACAGTAGTACACCATAGCCATGCGTATAATACACAGACATATATCTTAGTCAAGCTTATAATATACAGCCATACACAATAGCCATGCATATAATACACAGCCATATACCTTAGCCAAGCTTATAATATACAGCCATACACCATTGCCATGATTATAATACACAGCCATATACCTTAGCCAAGCTTACAATATACAGCCATACACCATAGCCATGCATATAATACACAGACATATACCTTAGCCAAGCTTATAATATACAGCCATACACCATTGCCATGCGTATAATACACAGACATATACCTTAGCCAAGCTTATAATATACAGCCATACACCATAGCCATGCTTATAAAACACAGCCATATACCTTAGCCAAGCTTATAATATACAGCCATACACCATAGCCATGCGTATAATACACAGACATATACCTTAGCCAAGCTTATAATATACAGCCAAATTCCTTAGCGAAGCTTATAATATACAGCCATACACCATTGCCATGCTTATAGTACACAGTCATATACCTTAGCAAAGCTTATAATATACAGCCATACACCATAGCCATGCATATAATACACAGACATATACCTTAGCCAAGCTTATAATATACAGCCATACGCCATAGCAATGTGTATAATACACAGCCATATACGCTAGCCAAGCTTATAATATACAGCCATACACCATAGCCCATGCGTATAATACACAGCCATATACCTTAGCCAAGCTTATCATATACAGCCATACAGCATTGCCATGCTTATAATACACAGACATATACCTTAGCCAGGCTTATAATATACAGCCATACACCATAGCCATGCATATAATACACAGCCATATACCTTAACCAAGCTTATAATATACAGCCATACACCATAGCCCTGTTCTCTACTTTACTGTTTTTTTTTTATTATTATTATTAACAAGTTGAAGTAAATATTCTGGGTTTTCTTTTTTTTTCCTTTATTTTTCCCTTGTGCTTAACAAAGCTAAACTGGCACTGACTTTGCCTTGTTCCAACTTTGCAGAATACATCTGAATAAATACCCGGTTTAACTATATGAATCAACATTTTATATGTTTTTCTTAAAGATCATAGGCATCAAGCTTGGTACAAGACTAAGAAGACAATCTTCTATGAATGCAACAAGATTATCACCTCCATGTCTACAGAATGAATGCTCCCTAGACTTTGTAGTTGTTTCATATCCTCTTCTTGCAGATTACAGACAAGAAGAGAAGCAAGACACACCACTGTCAAAACCTTGCTCGCACTCAACATTTCCAGCTTAAATCTTAAAATGTGGACTCAGCTTGCAAGTCTCAGATGTAAGAGAGCTATGAAAAGCAGCAATGGCTCTGTTACCCTTAATTCTTATTATGTTTCCCACAGATTATTCTGGGGTACACAGCCATACACCATTGCCATGCTTATAATACACAACCATATACCTTAGCCAAGCTTATAATATACAGCCATATACCTTAGCCAAGCTTATAATATACAGCCATATACCTTAGCCAAGCTTATAATATACAGCCATACACTATAGCCATGCTTATAATACACAGACATATACCTCAGTCAAGTTTATAATATTCAGCCATACACCATAGCCATGCTTATAATACACAGCCATATACCTTAGCCAAGCTTATAATATACAGCCATATACCTTAGCCAAGCTTATAATATACAGCCATACACTATAGCCATGCTTATAATACACAGACATATACCTGAGCCAAGCTTATAATATACAGACATGTACCTTAGCCAAGCTTATAATATACAGCCATACACCATAACCATGCTTATAATACACAAACATATACCATAGCCATGCTTAAAATACACAGCCATATAGCTTAGATAAGCGTATAATATACAGCCATACACCACAGCCATGCTTATAATACACAGCCATATACCTTAGCCAAGCTTATAATATACAGCCATGTACCTTAGCCAAGTTTATAATATACAGCCATACAACATTGCCATGCTTATAATACACAACCATATACCTTAGCCAAGCTTATAATATACAGCCATACACCATTGCCATGCCTATAATGCACAGCCATATACCTTAGCCAAGCTTATAATATACAGCCATACACCATAGCCATGCTTATAATGCACAGCCATATACCTTAGCCAAGCTTATAATACACAGCCGTACACCATTACCATGCTTATAATATACAGCCAAACACCATAGCCATGCTTATAATACACAGACGTATACCTTAGCCAAGCTTATAATATACAGACATATACCTTAGCCAAGCTTATAATATACAGCCATACACCATAGCCATGCTTATAATACACAGACATATACCTTAGCCAAGTTTATAATATACAGCCATATACCTTAGCCAAGCTTATAATATACAGCCATATACCTTAGCCAAGCTTATAATATGCAGCCATATACCATAGCCATGCCTATAATGCACAGCCATATACCTTAGCCAAGCTTATAATATACAGCCATACACCATAGCCATGCTTATAATGCACAGCCATATACCTTAGCCAAGCTTATAATACACAGCCGTACACCATTACCATGCTTATAATATACAGCCAAACACCATAGCCATGCTTATAATACACAGACGTATACCTTAGCCAAGCTTATAATATACAGACATATACCTTAGCCAAGCTTATAATATACAGCCATACACCATAGCCATGCTTATAATACACAGACATATACCTTAGCCAAGCTTATAATATACAGCCATATACCTTAGCCAAGCTTATAATATACAGCCATATACCTTAGCCAAGCTTGTAATATGCAGCCATATACCATAGCCATGCTTATAATACACAGACATATACCTTAGCCAAGCTTATAATATACAGCCATACACCATTGCCATGCTTATAATACACAGACATATACCTTAGCCAAGCTTATAATATACAGCCATAAACCTTAGACATGTTTATAATACAGAGCCATATACCTCAGTCAAGCTTGTAATGCAATGCCATATACCATAGCCAAGCTTATAATATGCAGCCATATACCTTAGCCAAGTATATAATACACAGGCATATACCTTAGCCAAGCGTATAATACACAGCCATATACCTTAGCCAAGCTTATAATATACAGCCATACACCATAGCCATGCTTTTAATAAGCAGCCATATACCTTAGCCAAGCTTATAATATACAGCCATACACCATAGCCATGCTTATAATACACAGACATATACCTTACCCAAGCTTATAATATACAGCCATATAGCATAGCCATGCTTATAATACACAGCCATATACCTTAGCCAAGCTTATAAAATACAGCCATACACCATAGCCATGCTCATAATACACAGACATATACCATAGCCAAGCTTATAATATACAACATATATATGTCAAGAATCAAAATGGGAACACTCAGATCTGCTCTGAGTTACAGCACAATGGCACTAAATATACAGAACCAACTGATATTGCTAACATCCTAGCAGATAGGTTCAGTGCTAACTTTACCCCCCTCTCACCCCCTAGAGGGCCCATCTCTATACTGGAAGATTGCAAAGTTCCTATAATCACGGCTGCACAGGTAAAAAACACACTCTCCAAAGCCAAGAACACAGCATCCATGGGACCTGACAATATCCCAGGCTGCAATCTACACGAACTACAGAATGAACTGGCACCCTACCTAAGTACAATGTTCAATTATAGCCTCACCTCAGGCTTTGTACCCACTGAACGGCACACCACGACGGTTATCCTACTCCACAAAGGGGAGCCACGATGGACCCCGTAACTCCCACCATTAGACTGACGAGCCTGGTCTGCAAGGCCATGGAACGATCATCATTGAACTCATAAACAAAGACATTTGTAATCTCCAAACTCTGGGCCCTACCCAGTTTGGACTTGTAAAAGGCAGATCATGTCTCCTAAACCTGATTGACTTCTTTGAAGCAGTCACTAAAGCCATATATGAGGGTAAAATGGTTCACACAGCTTATCTAGATCTCGCCAAGGCCTTCACACCATCCCCCACTCTGGAATTTTAGATAAGCTCATTAAGCTAGGTATAAATCCCTATGTCACAAGATGGGTTGCCAACTGGCTCACGGACAGAACCCATACGGAAAGTAGCGGATTCCAACCGACATCAGACCAGTGACAAGTGGTGTACCACAGGGTTCAGTCCTGGGTCCTCTCCTGTTTGGTATCTACTTCTCTGAAGTGCAGGCCAACACAGAAGGTCTTTATTAACAAAGTTTGCAGATGACTGCAAACTAGGAGCCATAATCGAAACTCCTAATGATGTGGACAAACTACAAAAGGGCCTCACTGAGGCAGATACCTGGTGTCAAAGCCATGGCCTGAAGCTCAATGCCAAAAAGTGTATTGTCATCCCTTTGGTGAAAACTCTGCACCCAAGAACTACCACATAGCTGGTAGTTTACTTAATGCTGAAAATGTGATAAGAGACCTTGGGACACAGGTGGACAGTAGTCTCTCCTTTGATAATCACATCGCCACAGTGGTCAGGAAATCCTTCTACATGGCTCATCTCATCACAAAAGGATTCTCATCCAGAAAAAGAGGTCATTGTTCCCTACTCATCACTCATTAGACCCATTATAGAGTACAACACCCCTTTTGGTATGTACCTCACAAGACATCTACAACAACTGGAAAGACCACAGAAATACCTCACAAAGAGGATTAATGGCCTCAAACGGATGCCCTATGCAGACCGTCTAAAAAAAACTACAGCTTTACTCCATCGCATATCGCCTACTCAGGGGTGATCTCTGCCTAACATACAAAGCTATGTCAAACCTAGAGTTGTTGGACATGCTCCACTTAAAGAAATCCCAAACCCTCAGAGCTACACGCTCTAGGGACCTAAACCTTGTCACCAAAATAAACAGAACATGCTGGAAGGATAGATTCATGTCCAAGAGACTTCCCATACTCTGGAACAGACTATCTATCTATGTCAAACAGAGCTCTTCATAGCACCCTTCAAGAAAAGTCTTGATGATTGGATGGGAAATGGGAAATTCACCCTGGGGATCACTTCTGTGGCTCTGCTCGACAGGGGCACAGGAAAATAATTTTCTTGGGTGGCGAAAGCTAGGGTACATTTTTTGGCTGGCTTGTATGGGCCCTAGGGCCGATAGCCTAGTACCAACCTATGAACCTATGAACCATAAACCATAGACATGTCTATAGTATAGAGCCATATACCTCAGTCAAGCTTGTAATGCAATGCCATATACAATAACCAAGCTTTTAATATGCAGCCATATACCATAGCCAAGTGCATAATACACAGGCATATACCTTAGCCAAGCGTATAATGCAAAGCCATATACATTAGGCATGCTTATAATATACAGCCATACACCATAGCCATGCTCATAATACACAGCCATATACCTTAGCCAAGCTTATAATATACAGCCATACACCATAGCCATGCTTATAATACACAGCCATATACCTTAGCCAAGCTTATAATATCCAGCAATACACCATAGCCATGGTTATAATACACAGCCATATACCTTAGCCAAGCTTATAATATACAGCCATATACCTTAGCCATGCTTATAATACACAGACATATACCATAGCCAAGCTTATAATATACAGCCATATACCAAAGCCATGCTTAGAATACACAGACATATACCATAGTCAAGCTTATCATATACAGCCATACACCATAGCCATGCTTATAATACACAGCCATATACCTTAGCCAAGCTTATAATATACAGCCACATACCTTAGCCAAGCTTATAATATACAGCCATACACCATAGCCATGCTTAAAATACACCGCAATATACCTTAGCCATGCTTATAATACATAGCCATATACCTTAGCCAATCTTATAATACACAGGCATACACCATAGCCATGCTTATAATACACAGACATATACCAAAGCCAAGCTTATAATATACAGCCATATACCTTAGCCAAGCTTATAATATACAGCCGTATACCATAGCCATGCTTATAATACACAGCCATATACCTTAGCTAAGCTTATAATATACAGCCATACACCATAGCCATGCGTATAATACACAGACGTATATCTTAGCCAAGCTTATAATATACAGCCAAATCCCATAGCCAAGCTTATAATATACAGCCATACACCATTGCCATGCGTATGATACACAGACATATATCTTAGCCAAGCTTATAATATACAGCCATAAACAATAGTCATGCTTATAATACACAACCATATATGTTAGCCAATCTTATAATATACAGCTATACACCATAGCCATGCGTATAATACACAGACATATACCTTAGCCAAGCTTATAATATACAGCCATACACCATAGCCATGCTTATAATACACAGACATATACCTTAGCCAGGTTTATAATAGACAGCCATACACCATAGCCATGCGTATAATACACAGACATATACCTTAGCCAAGCTTATAATATACAGCCATACACCATAGCCATATGTATAATACACAGACATATAACTTAGCCAAGCTTATAATATAGAGCCATACACCATAGCCATGCGTATAATACACAAACATATACCTTAGCCAAGCTTATAATATACAGCCATATACCAGCCATATACCTTACCCAAGCTTTTAATATACAGCCATACACCATAGCAATGCTTATAATACACAGCCATATACCTTAGCCAAGCTTATAATATACAGCCATATACCTTAGCCATGCTTATAATACACAGCCATATACCTTAGCCAAGCTTAGAATATCCAGCAATACACCATAGCCATGCGTATAATACAAAGACATATACCTGAGCCAAGCTTATAATATACAGCCAAATACCAGCCATATACCTTAGCCAAGCTTATAATATACAGCCATTCACCATAGCCATGCTTATAATACACAGCCATATACCTTAGCCAAGCTAATAATATACAGCCATATACTTTAGCCATGCGTATAATACACAGACATATATCTTAGCCAAGCTAATAATATACAGCCATACACCATAGACATGCTTATAATACACAGACGTATACCTTAGCCAAGCTTGTAATATACAGACATATACCTTAGCCAAGCTTATAATATACAGCCATACATAATAGCCATGCTTACAATACATAGCCATATACCTTAGCCTTGCTTATAATACACAGCCATATACAATAGCCAAGCTTATAATATACAGCCATACACCACAGACATGCTCATAATACACAGACATATACCATAGCCAAGCTTATAATATATAGCCATACACCATAGCCATGCTCATAATACACAGACATATACCTTAGCCAAGCTTATAATATACAGCCATACACCATTGCCATGCATATAATACACAGACATATACCTTAGCCAAGCTTATAATATACAGCAGTATACCATAGCCATGCGTATAATACAGACATATACCTTAGCCAAGCTTATAACATACAGCCATACACCATAAACATGCCTATAATACACATCCATATACCTTAGTTAGGCTTATAATATACAGCCATGCATCATAGCCATTCGTATAATACACAGACATATACCTTAGCCAAGCTTATAATATACAGCCATACACCATAGCCATGCGTATAATACACAGACATATACCTTAGCCAAGCTTATTATATACTGCCATACACCATAGCCATGCTTATAATACACAGACATATACCTTAGCAAATCTTATAATATACAGCCATACACCAAAGCCATGCTCATAATACACAAACATATACCATAGCCAAGCTTATAATATACAGCCATACACCAAAGCCATGCTTATAATACCCAGACATACACCATAGCCAAGCTTATAATATACAGTCATACACCATAGCCATGAATATAATACACAGACATATACCTTAGCCAAGCTTATAATATACAGCTATATACCTTAAGCAAGCTTATAAAATACAGCCATATACCTTAGCCAAGCTTATAATATACAGCCATACACCATAGCCATGCTTATAATACACTGACATATACCTTAGCCAGGGATATAATATACAGCCATACACCATAGTCATGTGTATAATACACAGACATATACCTTATTCAAGCTTATAGTATACAGCCATACACCATAGCCATACGTATAATACACAGACATATACCTTAGCCAAGCTTATAATCAAGAGGGATACACCATAGCCATGCGTATAATACACAAACATATACCTTAGCCAAGCTTATAATATACAGCCATATACCATAGCCATGCTTATAATACACAGCCATATACCTTAGCCAAGCTTAAAATATACAGCCATATACCTTAGCCATGCTTATAATACACAGCAATATACCTTAGCCAAGCTTAGAATATACAGCCATACACCATAGCCATGCATATAATACACAGCCATACAGCATAGTCATGCTTATAGTACACAGCAATATACCTTAGCCAAGCTTATAATATACAGCCATATACCATAGCCATGCGTATAATACACAGACATATACCTGAGCCAAGCTTATAATATTCAACCATATACCAGCCATATACCTTAGCCAAGCTTATAATATACAGCCATACACCATAGCCATGCTTATAATACACAGCCATATACCTTAGCCAGGCTTATAATACACAGACATATACCTTAGCCAAGCTTATAATATACAGCCATACACCATAGCCATGCTTATAATAACAGACGTATACCTTAGCCAAGCTTATAATATACTGACATATACCTTAGCCAAGCTTATAATATACAGCCATACATAATAGCCATGCTTATAATACATAGCCATATACCTTAGCCTTGCTTATAATACACAGCCATATACAATAGCAAAGCTTATAATATACAGCCATACACCACAGACATGCTCATAATACACAAACATATACCATAGCCAAGCTTATAAAATACAGCCTTACACCATAGCCATGCTCATAATACACAGACATATACCTTAGCCAAGCTTATGATATACAGCCATACACCACTGCCATGCATATAATAAACAGCCATATACCTTAGCCAAGCTTATAATATACAGTAGTACACCATAGCCATGCGTATAATACACAGACATATATCTTAGTCAAGCTTATAATATACAGCCATACACCATAGCCATGCATATAATACCCAGCCATATACCTTAGTTAAGCTTATAATATACAGCCATACACCATTGCCATGCGTATAATACACAGACATATACCTTAGCCAAGCTTATAATATACAGCCATACACCATAGCCATGCTTATAATTCACAGCCATATACCTTAGTTAAGCGCATAATATACAGCCATACACCATAGCCATGCTTATAATACACAGACATATACCTTAGCCAAGCTTATAATATACAGCCATAACCCATAGCCATGCATATAATACACAGACAAATACCTTAGGCAAGCTTATAATATACAGCCAAATACCTTAGCCAAGCTTATAATATACCACCATACACCAAAGACATGTTTATAGTACACAGGCATATACCTTAGCCAAGCTTATAATATACAGCCATAACCCATAGCCATGCATAAAATACACAGCCATATACCATAGCCAAGCTTATAATATACAGTCATACACCATAGCCATGCATATAATATACAGACATATACCTTAGCCAAGCTTATAATATACAGCCATATACCTTAGGCAAGCTTATATTATGCAGCCATACACTGTAGCCATGCTTATAATACACAGACATATACCTTAGCCAAGCTTATAATTTACAGCCATACACCATAGCCATGCTTATAATACACAGCCATATACCTTAGTTAATGTTATAATATTCAGCCATACACCATAGCCATGTGTATAATACACAGCCATTTACCTTAGCCAAGCTTATAATATACAGCCATACACCATAGCCATGCTCATAATACACAGCCATATAACTTAGTTAATCTTATAATATACAGCCATACACCATAGCCAAGCTTATAATACACAGACATATACCATAGCCAAGCTTATAATATACAGCCATACACCATAGCCATGCGTATAATACACAGACATATACCTTAGCCAAGCTGATAATGTAAAGCCATATACCTTAGCCAAGCTTATAATATACAGCCATACACCATAGCCATGCTTATAATACACAACCATACACCTTAGCCAAACTTATAATATATAGCCATACACCATAGTCATGCGTAGAATACACAGACATATACCGTAGCCAAGCTTATAATATACAGCCAAATACCTTAGCCAAGCTTATAATATACAGCCATACACCATAGCCATGCATATAATACAGAGACATATACCTTAGCCAAGCTTATAATATACAGCCATACACCATAGCTATGCTTAAAATACACAGACATATACCTTAGCCAAGCTTATAATATACAGCCCTACACCATTGCCATGATTATAATACACAGCCATATACCTTAGCTAAGCTTATAATATATAGCCATACACCATAGCCATGTGTATAATACACAGACATTTACCTTAGCCAAGCTTATAATATACAGCCATACACCATAGCTATGCGTATCATACACAGCCATATACGTTAGCAAGCTTATAATATACCACCATACACCATAGCCATGCATATAATACACAACCATATACCTTAGCCAAGCTTATAATATACAACCATACACCATAACCATGCTTATAATACAGAGACATATACCTTAGCCAAACTTATAATATATAGCCATACGCTATTGCCATGGTTATAATACACAGCGATATACCTTATCCAAGCTTATAATATACAGTCAAATACCTTAGCCAAGCTTATAATATACAGCCATACACCATTGCCATGCATATAATACACAGCCATATACCTTAGCCAAGCTTATAATATACAGCCATACACCATAGCCAGTCATATAATACACAGACATATACCTTAGCCAAGATTATAATATACAGCCATACACCATAGCCATGCGTGTAATACACAGACATATACCTTAGCCAAGTTTTAATATACAGCCATACACAATAGCCATGCTTATAATACACAGCCATATACCTTAGCCATTTTTATAATATACAGCCATACACCAAAGCCATGTGTAAAATACACAGACAGATACCTTAGCCAAGCTTATAATATACAGCCAAATACCTTAGTAAACTTATAATATACAGCCAAACACCATTGCCATGCTTATAATACACAGCCATATACCTTAGCCAAGCATATAATATGCAGCCATACACTATAGCCAAGCGTATAATACATAGCCATATACGTTAACCAAGTGTATAATATACAGCCATACCCCATAGCCATGCGTATAATACACAGCCATATACCTTAGCCAAGGTTATTATATACAGCAATACACCATAGCCAAGCTTATAATACAAAGACATATACCTTAGCCAAGCTTATAATATACAGCCATACACCATTGCTATGATTATAATACACAGCCATATACCTTAGCCAAGCTTATAATATACAGCCATACACCATAGCCAGGCATATAATGCACAGCCATATACCTTAGCCAAGCTTACAATATACAGCCATACACCATAGCCATGCGTATAATACACAGACATATACCTTAGCCAAGTTTATAATATACAACCATACATCATAGTCATGCTTATAATACACAGACATATACCTTAGCCAAGCTTATAATATTCAGCCATACACCATAGCCATGCTTATAATACACAGCCATATACCTTAGCCAAGCTTATAATATACAGCCATACACCATAGCCATGCTTATAATACACAGATATATACCTTAGACAAGCTTATAATACACAGCCATATATCTTAGCCAAGCTTATAATATACAGCCATACACTATAGCCATGCTTATAATACACAGCCATATACCTTAGCCAAGCTTATAATATACAGCCATACACCATATTCATGCATATAATACACAGACATATATCTTAGCCAAGCTTATAATATACAGCCATACACCATAGCCATGCGTATAATACACAGACATATGCCTTAGCCAAGCTTATAATACGCAGCCATACACCATAGCCATGCGTATAGTACACAGACATATACCTTAGCCAAGCTTATAATATACAGCCATATACCAGCCATATACCTTAGCCAAGCTTATAATATACAGCCATACACCATAGCCATGCATATAATACACAGACATATACCTTAACTGAGCTTATAATATACAGCCACACACCATAGCCATGCGTATAATACACAGACATATACCTTAGCCAAGCTTATAATATACAGCCATATACCTTAGTCAAGCTTATAATAGACAGTCATATACCTTAGACATGTTTATAATACAGAGCCATATACCTCAGTCAAGCTTGTAATGCAATGCCATATACCATAGCCAAGCTTATAATATGCAGCCATATACCTTAGCCAAGCGTATAATACAAAGGCATATACCTTAGCCAAGCTTATAATATACAGCCATATACCTTAGCCAAGCTTATAATATACAGCCATACACCATAGCCATGCTTATAATACACAGACGTATACCTTAGCAAAGCTTATAATATACAGCCATACACCATAGATATGCGTATAATACACAGACATATACCTTATCCAAGCTTATAATATACATCCATACACCATAGCCATGCGTATAATACACAGCCATATACGTTAGCAAAGCTTATAATATGCAGCCATACACCATAGCCATGCATATAATACACAGCCATATACCTTAGCCAAGCTTATAATATACAGCCATACACCATAGCCATGCATATAATACACAGACATATACCTTAGCCAAGCTTATAATATACAGCCATATACCAGCCATATACCTTAGCCAAGCTTATAATATACAGCCATACACCATAGCCATGCTTATAATACACAGCCATATACCTTAGCCAAGCATATAATATTCAGCCATATAACTTAGCCATGCTTATAAAACACAGCCATATACCTTTGCCAACCTTATAATATACAGCCAAACACGATAGCCATGCCTATAATACACAGCCATATACGTTAGCCAAGCTTATAATATGCAGTCATATTCCTTAGCCAAGCTTATAATATACAGCCATACACCATTGCCATGGTTATAATACACAGCCATATACCTTAGACAAGCTTATAATATACAGCCATACACCATAGCCATGCATATAATACACAGCCATATACCTTAGCCAAGCTTATAATATACAGCCATATTCCTTAGCCAAGCATATAATATACAGCCATACACCATTGCCATGCTTATAATACACAGGCATATATATACCTTAGCCAAGCTTATAATATACAGCCATATACCTTAACCAAGCTTATAATATACAGCCATACACCAAAGCTATGCTTATAATACACAGCGATATACCTTAACCAATCTTATAATATACAGCCATATTCCTTAGCCAAGCTTATAATATACAGCCATACAGCATAGCCATGCATATAATACAAAGCCGTACACCATAGCCATGCCTATAGTACACAGCCATATACCTTAGCCAAGCTTATGATATACAGCCATATACCTTAGCCAAGCTTATAATATACAGCCATACACTATAGCCATGCATATAATACACAGTCATACACCATAGCCATGCTTAAATTACACAGCCATATACCTTAGCCAAGCTTATAATATACAGCCATACACCATAGCCATGCGTATAATACACAGACATATACCTTAGCCAAGCTTATAATATACAGCCATATACCACTGCGGTGGCGGTGCTGCGGTAACATTGTCGACTCATAGCAAGAAGTTGTCTCGTTCGATTCTCAGCTAGAGTGTTTTCTGTGTGGAGGCATACGTGAATGGGGCATGCCTTCATTGAAGGTTGTGCATCAGGGCTGGTAACCTGGTACATAAAAATCCACTACCAATTGTTAGCGGACTGGAGTTACGCTGTGGTGACCCCTAACCGGGAAAAGCCGAAAGACACAAACAAACAAACCAGCCATATACCTTAGCCAAGCTTATAATATACAGCCATACACCATAGCCATATTTATAATACACAGCCGTATACCTTAGCCAAGCTTATAATATATAGCCATACACCATAGCCATGCATATAATACACAGGCATGTACCTTAGCCAAGCTTATAATATACAGCCATACACCATAGCCATGCATATAATACGCAGCCATATACCTTAGCCAAGCTTATAATTTACAGCCATACACCATAGCCATGCATATAATACAAAGCCATATACCTTAGCCAAGCTTATAATATACAGCCATATACCAGCCATATACCTTAGCCAAGCTTAGAATAGCCATGCGTATAATACACAGACATATACCTTAGCCAAGCTTATAATATACAGCCATATACCACTGCGGTGGTGGTGCTGCGGTAGCATTAATACCTTAGCCAAGCTTATAATATACAGCCATACACCATAGCCATGCTTATAATACACAGCCATATACCTTAGCCAAGCTTATAATATACAGCCATACACCATAGCCATGCATATAATACACAGCCATATACCTTAGCCAAGCTTATAATATACAGCCATATACCTTAGCCAAGCTTATAATATACAGCCATACACCATAGCCATGCATATAATACACAGCCATATACCTTAGCCAAGCTTATAATATACAGCCATACACCATAGCCATGCATATAATACACAGCCATATACCTTAGCCAAGCTTATAATATACAGCCATATACCTTAGCCAAGCTTATAATATACAGCCATACACCATAGCCATGCTTATAATACACAGCCATATACCTTAGCCAAGCTTATAATATACAGCCATATACCTTAGCCAAGCTTATAATATACAGCCATACACCATAGCCATGCATATAATACACAGCCATATACCTTAGCCAAGCTTATAATATACAGCCATATACCTTAGCCATGCATATAATACACAGACATATACCTTAGCCAAGCTTATAATATACAGCCATATACCTTAGCCAAGCTTATAATATACAGCCATACACCATAGCCATGCATATAATACACAGCCATATACCTTAGCCAAGCTTATAATATACAGCCATACACCATAGCCATGCTTATAATACACAGCCATATACCTTAGCCAAGCTTATAATATACAGCCATACACCATAGCCATGCTTATAATACACAGACATATACCTTAGCCAAGCTTATAATATACAGCCATATACCTTAGCCAAGCTTATAATATACAGCCATATACCTTAGCCATGCTTATAATACACAGCCATATACCTTAGCCAAGCTTATAAAACACAGCCATATACCTTAGCCAAGCTTATAATATACAGCCATATACCTTAGCCAAGCTTATAATATACAGCCATATACCTTAGCCAAGCTTATAATATACAGCCATATACCTTAGCCAAGCTTATAATATACAGCCATACACCATAGCCATGCTTATAATACACAGCCATATACCTTAGCCAAGCTTATAATATACAGCCATATACCTTAGCCAAGCTTATAATATACAGCCATACACCATAGCCATGCTTATAATACACAGACATATACCTTAGCCAAGCTTATAATATACAGCCATACACCATAGCCATGCTTATAATACACAAACATATACCTTAGCCAAGCTTATAATATACAGCCATACACCATAGCCAAGCTTATAATATACAGCCATACACCATAGCCAAGCGTATAATACACAGCCATATACCTTAGCCAAGCTCATAATATACAGCCATACACCATAGCCATGCTTTTAATACACAGACATATACCTTAGCCAAGCTTATAATTTACAGCCATACACCATAGCCATGCTTATAATACGCAGACATATACCTTAGCCAAGCTTGTAATATACAGCCATACACCACAGCTATGCTTATAATACACAGACATATACCTTAGCCAAGCTAATAATATACATCCATACACCATAGCCATGCTTATAATACACAGACATATACCTTAGCCAAGCTTATAATATACAGCCATACACCTTAGCCAAGCTTATAACATACAGCCATACACCATAGCCATGCTTATAATACACAGCCATATACCTTAGTTAAGCTTGTAATATACAGCCATACACCATAGTCATGCGTATAATACACAGACATATACCATAGCCAAGCTTATAATATACAGCCATTTACCTTAGTCAAGCTTATAATAGACAGTCATAAACCTTAGACATGTTTTTAATACAGAGCCATATACCTCAGTCAAGCTTGTAAAGCAATGCCATAAACCATAGCCAAGCTTATAATATACAGCTATATACCTTAGCCAAGTGTATAATACAAAGGCATATACCTTAGCCTAGCTTATAATATACAGTCATATACCTTAGCCAAGCTTATAATATACAGCCATACACCATAGCCATGCTTATAATACACAGATGTATACCTTAGCCAAGCTTATAATATACAGCCATATACTGCAGTCAGTCTTGTAATATACAGTGGAATACCATAGCCAAGCTTATAATACACAGCCATATACCTTAGCCAAGCTTATAATTCACAGCCATATATCTTAGACATGCTTATAGTACACAGCCATATACCATAGCCACACAGTTTCTGATATCTATCATTTACTGGATGGGGGGCTCAAAAGAGGTCCCCAATAGGCACTCCTGGTGGTCTCAGTACTTTATATACATAAATATTCTACTTTCTTTAGAATACCAGCTAGGAGCCCTGCCACACACAGTGTCTTTAGAATCCATAGAAATTTCACAGGTCACAGTCAGTGGAATTCATCCATCCATCCTCAACCCCTTTTCCCATTTTGCACATGGGGTCAGATGTCACCTCAGGAGTGACCATCATCTCAAGCCAAGGTTTACACTGGGTGGCTAGTCATGCCATGGTAGTTCATTTGCACCATTGACTCCTGCACACACTCTCACCTACAGCCAGCTTAGAGTGTCCAATCCACCTACTGCATGTCTTTAGAATATGGGTGGAACGCAGAGCACTCAGATGAACTATGTGACTGCAGGGAGGACATGCAGTGTCTGTACAGAAGGCACCACAGGCAAGAATTGAACAAAATAACTCCTTGCTGTGAAGTGACAACACTAACAGCTATATCACTGCAGCAGTCAGAGGAATATGGTAGCACAATTATGTTGACACACATTTCTGCTATCACACAGGCATACAGAAGTAGGCACAGAGGCAACAAAGGTGGTTGCAATGCCACCAGATAGTTGTGCATAAATGAATGGGGTAGCAGGATGTGCTTTGGTGTTAACATCATGATGCCATGATTGTGTATAGCCCTGCAAATGTACATTTCACACCAGTATTGCTCTTTACCACATCTAAGGTCCATAGGAAAGCATCAAGTGTATCCGTACATTTGTAGTGTTCAGTAGCTCACCCTTACATGATCAGTTCACTTTATGGTTAATTATATCTGAGTATGATCAAAGGCAAGTCTATTAGCACAGCCTTGATCAAATGCATGGTGTGAAAAAAGTGTGATTCAGAAACATTTCCCACTAACTGGCTCATTAATATATGCACCACACTATTTGTTATTTATTTTATTTTACATTTGGTGACAGGGGTAGTCCATTTGGGATGTAACCCCTTTTCACTGGAGACTTGAGATGAAAAATTCCAAGAACAATAATAATTAACAAATTAATCAAAGTAAACGCCGTATCTACATATATATTTTAAAACCTCTCTAGGTCTTATATAAGCCTATCCCCCACTCTTCAATGCTGCATTACAGGAACTTACGTCCCCTCCCAGGAAATAAAATAGCTATTGCTGAAGAACTTCTCATGAACATTAAGCTACATCTCAATAGAGAAACTCATTTTAAGAGACCCAAATATAGACTGGCAAGGTACTGACAACAACAGTCCTTTTAATATCATTAATCTATATGGTATAATTTGTAGGATCATAGGAAGTTACTAGGCTATTGGCCCAGAGGTCCTTATAAGCCTAGTCAAGAGTTTAGCCCATGTTTAGAAAAGTCAGCACCCAATGCCCCTGTCCAGCAGGGACACAGGTTGTATCCCAGGGATGTATTTTCTGTTTCCCATCCAGTTATCCAGGTTGCACTTAAAAAGGGATAATGAGGTACTCTACTTGACATAGAGATGGAGGCTTTTCCACAGATGGGGGAGTCTCTGGGACCCACATTTGTCCCACCAACAAGTCCTACTGATGTCCCAGACCAGGTTGAGTTCACGCATGTGGGTTACTCGAGTGGAGCTTGACTTGCGCATATGCAGCAGTCCCCATCAAGGCAAGGTCTGAGATTGCCTTTTATGCCAGACAGGGCTTTAAGCCTATCTGTGTATAGCAGATGTTTGAGGCCCTGGATTCTCTTGGTGAGGAACCTCTGTGGTCTCTTCAGCTGCTGCATGTACTTTGTGAGGTACATGCCAAAAAGGGCATTTTACTCAATAATGGCCCTTATAAGGGAAGAATACAGGGATGTTATGACCTCCTTCTCCCTGGATGAGATACCCTTACTTATGAGGTGGGCCATGTAGAAAGCTTTCCATACAGTGGAGACAACATGGTGGTCAAAAGTCAGGTTGCTATCAACCTGGGTGCCCAAATCCCTCATGACTGATTGCATGCTTAGGATGTTGTTGTTAATGTGATAATTTGTGGGTATGTCACTCTCCCCAAAGGGGATGATGATGATGCATTTTTTGGTATTCAGCTTGAAGCCATGTTTCTGGCACCAGTCATTTGTTTGGGTGAGACCCTGTTGGAGGATGTCCACATCACTAGGGGAACTGATGATACACCCAGCTTGCAGTCATCTGCAAATCTGATCAGCCATAACCCACTGATTTTGGTCTGCACCTCAGAAAAGTATCTCCCAAATAACAGAGGCCCCAAGACTAAACCCTGGGGCATGCCACTCATTACAGGTCTACTGCTTGAGGTACCTTTCCCTATTTTGACTAGGTGGGTTCTATCAATGAGCCAGTTTGCTACCCATCTGGTAACATACAGACTGATGCCTAGGTGAGAGAGTTTATCTATTATGCCCAAGTGGGGAATAATGTTGAAGGCTTTGGCCAGGTCAAGGTAGGTGGTGTGCACCATCTTCCCCTCATCCATGGCTTTGGTGACTGTCTGAAAGAAGTCAACCAAATTTAATAGACATGATCTCCCCTGAAGAAGCCAAACTGTGTTTGATTGACTGTTTGGAGGTTGTCATGTCCATATGAATGTGGTCCATGCTAATCCATTTCATAGCCTTGCAGATTAGGCTAGTTAGGCTGATTGGTCTATAATTTCCTGGATCGGTGGATGCTCCACCGGCTGTCCTCCACTCAGCTGGGATGAAGCCAGTACTCAGGCTTTGGCTGAATAGGACATCTAATGGTGCTGCAAGTCCCTGCCTGAGTTCATGTAGGATGCAACCTGGGATGCTATCGGGTCCCATGGAAGCTGTATTTTTTGCCTTTGAGAGAGCAGTGATGACCTGTTCCCTAGATATAAGGGAAGGGGGCAGGTACTGGGGATGTCCTGATTTACTAATGGGGAGACAGAGGGGTGAAGTTTTCATGGAGTCTGTCAGTCAGCAAGTTTTCTATATCTATGGCATTTGTATATGTGGTGTCCTTGACCACCAGTTCTGAGCAGATCTGGATGATTCCTTTGAGACAGCGGACATATGTGAAGAAGGTCTTATGATTGTCTCTAGTAGATGTGGCCAATTTGGACTCAAAGTTTGCTTTGAAGGATTTTCACTTGTGCTCTTATGTGCTTGTTCAGGCTAAGGAGAGATTGCTTCCAGTTAGGCATCTGCTCCTTCTTGGTCCTGGACAGCAATTTTTTTCCTTTTGTTATATAGTTTACTTTTTGCAGATGTCCACCAGACAGGTTTACTCTTCCTTGCTGAGGATGATTTAGTCCTGTTGGGTATTCCTGATTTCATGCATCTATATAAATGTTTGTATAGTGCTTTGGTGTACTTTTGGATATTGGTGCCAGTTCTTACAGAGGAGGAGGGAGCTGTGAAGCTGTTTATACCATCTCTCAGGAGGCTGTAATCAACTTTGGAGAAGTTTTTTTGTTTGACCATAGCTAGAGGGGGGTCGGGGGAGATGGTGACTTTAAGGTCAGATCTTACCAGAGAGGATGATACTGTAGGGACACTGCAGTGGTTACTCATGTTGGTTAATACCAAGTCCAAGCTATTATCACCTCTTGTGGTGGTATCGACTAGCATTGACAAAATTGATTAATCTCTAGGCATTTGTGTTCTGGCATGAGTAGTTAAAGTCTCCCAGGATCAGGGTAAAGGGGTGAATCTTGATAGATTTGAAGAGTCCAGATTGGTGGATTTGGCATCTTGAGTCAGATTTGGGGATCGGTAGCTAGCTATGATTTGAGTAGGGGTCTTGTCAATGGATAACTGCTCCTGGAGTGTCTCCTGTGCGTCATATTGTTTGACCAGCCTGGAGGTGTGTATGTCTTTAATATATATTGAAATGCCAAAACTCTCAAAAGATACAACAAAAACTTAGTCTCAGCACTTTTTCTAGATTTATTCAAAGCTTTCAACAATGTATCCTACCAGAAATTGCTTCAAAACTAGCTTGCCTAGGAATACATGAAACTTCACTATCTTAGTTCTTCATGTTCTTCACAAGTAGGTAACAGGCATTAAAATACAAAATGACATCTCATCTTTCCTTCCCATTACAGTGGGGTCTCTCAAGGATCCATTTTAGTTCCCTGCTGTTCAATATATTCATTGATGACCACCACTTAGCTTCTAAACAAGGCACTATGATACAGTACTCAGACTATTCAACAATCATCTGTTATGCTAAAAGCATAGAGAAATTAAAACAACTTGCACAAGAGCCTTTCCCTACCATAGAGGCCAGACTGTCTAATAAAAGGTTGTTCCTTAACCATAAAAAAACAAAACTGATCCTACTTACCCCAAACCATTCAACTGACAACAAAAATAATTTCAATATCACGTCCTCTAACAAATTCAACTTAGAAATCATAAGACAAACTAAGCTTCTAGGTGCCAGTATTGATGAAAGCGTAAAATTTGATCATCTCATGAAACAAGCAGTAAAAACACCCACCAAAAGCTAGGTGCTCGCTAAAGTGTCAAACAATACCTCACTTAGTAGAAGAAAAGGAATTGCTCAATCCCTTCTCGTCCCTACACTGCTCCTATCTTGATTAACCTACAATCCATTCAACTCTCACTCTTGGAACAGTGCTATAATAATGTGGCAACATTTGCCTCCAGTCATCATTATAAGACAGATCATTGTCTGGACTTAAAAAAAAAAACTTCAGTGATTAGAGCTGAGGCATTACTTTACACTTTTCCATGTAGTCACCCCCATGAACTGATCTATTATCCAGACAAATACCCTCATTTGAAAAATGTTCAGCTTTATAACCCAAGTAGACAGCTGAGATCCACTGGGCAAATGTTACTGACTGTAACAAAAGCTAACAAATCAGCTGGTGATCTTTGTACTTCTCTTTCCTGGCCAAAATTTGGAATTGCCTTCCCCTCACTCAAGGAAACACAGCAGACACCATCTAATTTTAGGCACAAATAAGAGAATACCTAAAAGATAGCTGGCTCTGTATTTGCACAACTCCTGAATAATAAATTTCCTTCCCCTTTACCTATCCAAAAACATTCACTCCTACCTGAATTTCCCTCCTTTTCTGTCCTTATGTCAAGTCCATTTTTAAATATCTTCCATAGCTTTTTATATGCAGCTGCTAATCATTAATGATATTCTGTTTAAATGTATATTTGCTGCTTACTTGTGTACCTCTGCTGAGACTGGTATACCTCTGTTGATTACTTGTCTACCTCTCCTGATACTTGTATACCTCTACTGATACTTGTACACCTCAGCTGATTACTTGTATACCTCTGCTGATACTTGTACACCTCTGTTGATTACTTGCATACCTCTTTTGATTACTTGTATACCTCTGCTGATACTTGTATACTTCTGTTGATACTGGTATACCTCTGTTGATTACTTGTATACCTCTGCTGATACTTGTATACTTCTGTTGATACTGGTATACCTCTGTTGATTACTTGAATACCTCTGCTGATACTTGTACACCTCTGCTGATTACTTGTATACCTCTGCTGATACTTGTATACCTTTGTTGGTTACTTATATACCGCTGTTGATTACTTGTATACATCTGTTAATTACTTGTCTACCTCTCCTGATACTTGTATACCTCTACTGATACTTGTACACCTCTGCTGATTACTTGTATACCTCTGCTGATACTTGTATACCTTTGTTGATTACTTGTATATCTCTGTTGATTACTTGTATACTTCTGCTGATACCTGCATAACTCTGTTCATAGGTGCATAGGTATGTACTAGGCTAATGGCCCTGTAGACTTCACAAGCCTAGCCCATAGGATTACCCTGGCATCGTGCTACCCAACCTTAGTTCCTAGTGCCTTTGTCGAGTAGAGCCACTGGAGTGATCCCTGGGATGAATTTTCTATTTCCCATCCGCTCATCAAGATTTCTCTTGAAGAGGGCCAGTGAGGTGCTCTGCTTGACATGTATGGGAAGTCTATTCCATAGCATGGGCAGTGTCTGGGTTATGAACCTGTCCCTCCAGCATGTTCTGTTTATTGTGGTAATGAGGCTGAGGTCTCTGGAGCATGTGGTGTGGAGGGATGGGATTTCTTTAGCTGTAGCATTTCTAACAGAGCTGGGTCAGACATGGCTTTGCAAGTCAAGCAGAGATCACCTCTAAGTAGGCGATATGAGACAGAGAATAGTTGGAGTTTTTTGAGTCTGTACATAAAGGTCAAAAGCTTCACTTGTTATCAAGATTATATCATCCCAGATGGGACTCATACCCACAATCCCTGGCTTAGGAGGCCAATGCCTTATCCATTAGGCCACTGGGGCCTGACTTGTTGATTACTTGTATACATTTGCTGATATTTGTATACCTCTGTTGATTACTTGTATACCTCTGCTGATACTTGTATACCTCTGTTGATTACGTGTATACCTCTGCTGATATTTATACACTTCTGATAATTACTTGTAAACCACTGTTGATACTTGTATACCTCTGTTGATACTTCTATATCTCTGTTGATTACTTGTATACCTCTACTGATACTTGTACATCTCTGTTGATTACTTGTATACCTCTGCTGATACTTCTATGCCTCTGTTGATTACTTGTATATCTTTACTGATACTTGTACACCTCTGTTGATTACTTGTACACCTCTGTTGATTACTTGTATACCTCTGCTGATACATCTATGCCTCTGTTGATTACTTGTATACCTCTGCTGATACTTGTATACCTCTAATGATTACTTGTATATCTTTACTGATACTTGTACACCTCTGTTGATTACTTGTTCACCTCTGTTGATTACTTGTATACCTCTGTTGATTACTTGTTTACCACTGTTGATACTTGTATATCTCTGCTGATACTGGTATACCCCTGTTGTTTAATGTCACTTTTTCCATTGCTTTTTTACTAGGAAATGTTTCATAGCTCATTACTTGACACTGCTACTAGTTAGTGATGCTGCATTTATATTTAGTATGTTTGTTTATTACTTGCATAACTCTATTTACTATGATCTTTATGTAATGTTGTAATTTTTCTGACGCTCCCCCTCACCTCTACCTCTGCTAAAAATGGTAGCATTCTGCCCCATTCAACTATCCTGGCAAACAAATGCAATCAAGAAATAATATAATCATGTCTGCTGAGATGAAATTTAAGAATTTTATATGCAATATCTGTACAAAGTAATGCAGTCAAAGAATTATAAACAAAATTAAATAACAGTACAGAATGCCAGAACAAGGATTAAATATGAACACTGTTACTGTTGAAATAGCTGGAAGAAGAGGAAGGATATAATATATATGGTTTAAGTTAAATTTAAGCATGAGATGTATAAAGAAGAATATTAATAGAGTAGTATAAAGACAGGCAAGAGATTTAAATGTAGGGAAATAAAATGGATGAAATATAGAGATATAGGAAGATGTGGTAAAGGAAGAGATAAAGAATTGGGGAGCTTAGAATGAAGAAAAGGCAGGAGTGAATGGGGTTTAGAGGGTGTCATGCCCCAACATTACAGAGTGTATGTGAATTTTAGAGGTAGAGGGATGGAAGTCAGTCAGTAGAGAACTGATAGGGGATGTAAGGAGCAGATAGGAGATGCACATGTGGGAGCTATGAAAATAAGAATTCAGAGATTAGAGAGGTGTAAATGAAGAAGAGACAGAAGATTTATTATAGAGAGAGATTACAATTAGAAATGTGGACTCATCTACAACAACTGGAAAGGATGCAGAAATACCTCACAAAGAGGATTACTGGCCTCAAACAGATGACCTACGCAGACCATCTCAAAAAAACCCAGCTTTACTCTGTTGCATATCGCCTACTCAGAGGCGATCTCTGGCTAACATACAAAGCTATGTCAAACCCAGAGCTGTTGGACATGCTCCACTTAAAGAAATCTCAGTCCCTCAGAGCTACCCAAGTTACACGCTCTAGGGACCTAAACCTTGTCACCACAATAAACAGAACATGTTGGTGGGATAGATTCCTGTCCCAGAGACTTCCCATACTCTGGAACAAACTACCTATCTATTTCAAACAAAGCTCCTCATTAGCACTCTTCAAGAAAAAAATTGATGATTAGATGGGAAATAGGAAATTCACCCCGGGATCACCTCTGTGGCTCTGCTCAACAGGGGCACAATAAAATAATTTTCTTGGGTGGCAAAAGCCAGGGTACCTTTTTGGCTAGGGCCAATAGCCGAGTACCTACCTATGAACCTATGGATACATAATGGTGCTCAACGAGTTCCAATTCAAACAGCAAGACAAATATAGTGTCTGATATTACAGTGCTCATCATGCAATGAAATTTGTTTATTTATATTTAATTATGTATTGCTTTTGCTGACTGGGCTGTGGGGAGACGTGGAGAGAAGAATAATGGATTACTGCCTGTCACTCACAATGTGATATTTTTTCAGGAGACACTGTCACAGGTGCTGGTGTATCTCTGCTAAACCTACTACTAACCTTTACATGATATCACAGTCTCTCGCTCTCTTTCTGTATGTTCACCAGGATTATATGGTAAACAGATTCACTTGCAGTCTCATCTCATTACGCATTTCTTACACATTTTTATATGACAATTATTGTAATAAATGTTGTAACTGTAATTATATGCTTATGTGCATCCTGTGTCAACTGTCATGATATGACCTACATCCATTGCAATCCGTGTGTCTTTAAATTTCCCCATTGATGGGATTCATAGTCTTAATACACAATGCATAAAATGAGAACATTGGCAAAATATGAAAAATGTTTACACATAAATCATAGACATCAAACTATGGGAGCTACAATTGGGATATGTTTTAAAACTGCTAGGCTAACAATTACCATACGGTGTGTCTAAAATTGGGCAAATCAACATAGATAATAGAGCAGATGTAATCCACATGCACCTATAATGTGTATCAAGGCAGTTATCTGCCATTCCATTATAATGTGGGTGAGGGTTTCCTCCCATGTTACCAAGACATGTGTCTGGAGTGTTTCACCCCAGGCTTCTGCTGAAAATTGGCATTGTTCTAAGTCTGACTTTCCCAGTAAACAAATGCTAAATAAAATATTGTTTTCTACTTCTTCTAACCAGACATAATGTACTGCACCTCCAAAGCAGTAAAATTACCAGTTTAGAAAATGTTATATTTACAAACAAGGTAGCCTTCAAAAGCAGTGGCACAGATCCAATACCGGCATATATTGATAATCATTCAGTAAATGTAGAAGTAAAAGGGTTACCTGTACTTTTGCTACATGAGCAGGTGTTTACCTTCACCTCTGACTTATCATCCAAGCTTATAAATTTCTCTAAACCCACTATATTTAAACCCATTATATTTAACACCGTTTACTAAAAACTACATACTGTACACACAAAACAGATACTGCTATCCCAAAACAGTTTAGCCCACCTACTCTAATCCCCAAAGCAAAATATACACTTTAAAGTAAGCTCTGTCAAATAAAATAAAAAGACGCCATTCATACTAACTAAAGTGTTAACAATATGTAACCTTGTATCGTGCACAGACAGTTCAACCAAAGCAACACTGTTCACCTAAATCAACCTCTTTTTAACAAAATCTGTTTAAGCAAAATAAAAAAGTTAAAATAAAAACAATAAAAGAGAAAACAGTACACCACATTTCCCATCCATTACTGTAGAAAAGGGTAACTGCGCCTACAAACTTTGAGATTCAGAAAAAGAGGATGGTAGTCATCTAACGTGTCTACTACAAGTCAATTTATGCAATCGCAGAAAAAAGCAATTAAGAAAAAGCTTTGGATAAAGTGAGAAAGACCTCATTATTGTCTGATTTGCATGTCTCTGTATCTCTCATTTTTATAACTTACCTACAAACATTTTGTGGCTTTATTGTCATCTGGCAGGCTTTGAATCCCACTGCCACAGGCACACTACCTTTCAGCTATCTAGAAGTACGCAGAACATTTCTAATCATTTCAAATGCGTTTGCTCTGTCACTTTGAAAATTTTACAGTTTCTGCTAAATCACTGAGGTTTACAGTCAATCAATAATGCTAGACATTGGAGCTCATATATATTATTGTTTAGAAAATGCATGTTGATACACACCTTTTTGACCTATTAACTTTTTTAAGTAAATTAGAGGGATTTTGATATTTATTACTTTCAGGCATTTTTCCAGCCATTATTTTTGGCTTTATTCAACGTTCTTGAGTTTCAATGTTAAGAGTTATTGCAGGAACCCCCTCACACTGACTCACACACATTCAAGCATTAATGCAACCAAACACTGTCAGATAGCACTCCCCCCAACAAACATACATCTTCTCAACACTGCATACCCAGCACACTTGACCAGACTCATGGATTCACTCATGCATTCACTGGCATGCACACTCTGACTCAGACACACACACACACACACACACACACACACACACACACACACACACACACACACGCACACACATATCCTCTCAGCATCACACACCACCTATACTTTGACTGGATTCATGGACTCATTCACCAATTTACACACATGCAAACTCTGACAAACACACACACACACACACACACACACACACACACACACACACACACACACACACATACACACACAATCATGTGACTCCATTCATGCCTCTGCAGGGACATAACAAATACTGAGACACAAATATACACACTCACACATCTTTATCTCAGCTAAACTTCAGTGAGCCTACCTGCAGGGCTCGATATTAGGTCCATTTTCAACATTTTTTAAATGACCTGCATTTAGCAACAAAACAATCTCCCATCATTCAATTTGCAGATGAATCAATGATAATCTGCTATGCCAAAAACTTAGACAAATTATAACATTTCACTCAAAAATCTCTCTACCATGCTGAGACCTGTTTTAATGACTCACAAGTGCTCCTAAAGCACCCCCCCAAAAAAAATCCATACTGACCCTGTTTACCTCAAAGCAACTCTCAAACTTGAAAAACTCTTTCTGAATTACTTCTACCAACAACCTAATGATAGAAATGGTAAGCCATACTTAGTTATTTGGAGGTCATCATAGATGAAAACTTTAAATTTGACCAACATGTATAGGAAGCTGTAAAGCAAACTCACCTGTTTAGTCAAACCTTTTCTAACAGATAAAACCAAAGTAAACACAGCCACATCAATTCTCATCCACAGACTCCTCTAGAAACGTCTCCTACTAGCCAAGCTTCAATGCTCTTAGCTTTCCCTACTCGAACAATCCTATAGTAAAATAGCAACATTCACCACAAATCAGCACAATAGGATACATCACTACCTTGAAATAAAGCAACTCCAATAGTTAGAACAAAGACATTTACCAAATTATTCACAACTACTCACCTCATATAAACTTATATATGAACTGGACAAATGTTCAAACCTTTAAAATATTCTGAAACAATACACCCCCCCCGAGATCTCTGTGCTCCACTGAACAATTGCTACTGATTGTAATTAAATCAGACAGCTCAACTGGTGACGCCTTATACTCCTTCTGTCACTCCAAAACATAGAATGCTATTCCTCTCAATTTCAGACTAATGTAAAGCAACACATTTTTCAAACTACAACTAAAGGAGTGGTTACTAAATAACTGGCTTCGCACTTGTGCTCCAGGACAATACAACACCGTCTCCTCCCATCCTCCTGCTTGCAATACACTCATACAAATTCCAAATTGCTACATCTTCCACTCATACTGTCTCCATCCTCATTAATGAAGCTTCCTATTTTTTCTCATTCCTTCTCCTTTTCTGTCACTTATCAAACTCCATCCCATACTCTTATAATTGCTGCACAACAAATACTACTCTCTGTCTAAACCAACCATGTTCTGTCCATACAAAAACTAGTTAATCCACTTTTTCTCCACTGTGCCTTGTACAACTCACCATTGTTTGGCATACTGCTAATATAACAAATCTTTAAATAGTAACTTTGTATAAAATCTGTTTACTGTGAAAACAACTATTAATTAACATAGTTATTACTTCAGTAACACAAAAGTTGCATATTATAATGTATGTATCTTTTTTTTTCTCCTGAGGCCTTCATTATAAAGGGTAGATTTTCTACCCAGACAAACTACCCTTGTGAAGAAATGCAATAAATATAACAAATAAAACTAAATATAACACAGTTTCATCCATTGACTTAAAAATGGGGACTGTCTTGTTTTTGGCTGACTTAAATTTCTCAACAGGTTGTGGTAGTTCTCTGAATTGCTTATCAGTGTAAATTGATAGCCACAGGCATTTCTGGGGAGACCACATGGCTAATTAGCATTAACCTCTCCCCCTATTAACTCATTAGCATTTACCATGGCCATTAAGACCTCCCTCCTCAGTGATACCACTACTCATGGAAAAATCACTGAGGTAAGATGATCTCTGAATTGGAAACCAATGGTTACTGCTAAGGGTTGACTTACTCATGGTAGGCCTTATCACTCATTGCAACCCTTTCTGATCTGATCTGATCAATGTTTCTAACTATCGCAACTAACTAAAAATTAACAAGGAAAAAATAAATTCAGTATAAAAGTAACAAATCCAGTTTTCAGTAATTGTATTGTTACTGAAAATAAATACTTCAGCTCCAGAGTACAAAGCCATTCATGGGTCACTCTGTTCATAATAATGTAAATTACTGGAAATTAAGTCAATGAAAAATGAGATATGTGTAAGTCTGCATTGTGTGACAGAAGAAATATTTTGAATGGTAAGATTAGGGAATTCATTTTGTGATAAGTCACAAAAGTTCATTCAATCTTCCTTTTATAATTAAGACCACTTGTGCTATACACACAATTATAAAAGAAAATGCAATTTTGTCCCATATGCTATATGATTTCAAGACAGTTCTCATTCATTTCACATACACACACATACAGTATGTACAATTATCTATTCTGTATTATAGAGCTAAATTGTTGCTTAGATATCTGTTGTCTTACTGTTCTGCAAATATACAGAGATCAGTATATATTTTTTTGGTTTTAAAATTTGCATTGTGATTCCTCACATCTCTGTTGAAACTGTCTTCCCCACACCCCCCTCATTTTCTGCCTTGTCTTCAGCTGATATAACTGGTTTTATAGCTTGTGTGTTGCTTAACTCAAAGTTCCCTTAATTTGACCTGTTAATAACAGCCTGCATTTAAATTGGAACCTGTGTACTGAGAGACAGCCTTACAAGACTATCTGCAAATATACAGAGCTGATAATATTTTTCTGTATTATTCTGTATTATAGAGCTAAATTGTTGCTTAGATATCTGTTGTCTTACTGTTCTGCAAATATACAGAGATCAGTATATATTTTTTTGGTTTTAAAATTTGCACTGTGATTCCTCATATCTCTGTTGAAACTGCCTTCCCCACCACCCCTCCCTGTTCTTGGCTGTAGTTTAAATTTGGTGGCTTTTGCAGTGCCCGCCCCACTGTAGATTTGATCTAGGTCACTCCCCCAGTCCCATCTCTTTGCCGCATTCTACCTAATAAACCCTTTCTGCACTTGCGTTTAGTTTTTAATTTAATTACATTTTTTCAAACTGTGTGTGGACTAATATTGCTACATACTCAAGTGTGCCAGCTTGCACTGCATGTGAATTGTTTTTACTACTGTTTTTGCTACTTTTCTGAAAAAAAAATTGTAAGCCTGTTTCCTACCTTTCCTGTAATTAGTGTTCCAGATACAGATTTGCTGTATCCAGGACTGTTTGTAAGTTTCTGAGCCCCCAAGCCTTTCTGTGTTGGAGTGAAGCCTTCTAGCTTATCAGTGGGAGTGGTAAGCATTAGGTTACCTGTCTACCACATAGGGAGTGGTTCTGGCCCAGAATTTGTAGTTATTGGCCATTTGGGCGTCTTCCATCTCTCTCAACTTTATAATTTAAAGGCCTGCATTTGCACTTGTTTCTGTCCTGTAACTCCTGGGCCCATCTCATTTGCTCACTTAAAAGAAAAAAAAAAAAAAATGTATCTACTTTTACTGTATTTGTGTTTCTTCCTACTTTATTTTGCTTTTGCTTCATCTTAAAAGTACTCAATTGTATTTATTACTGCTTGGTGTAACTCATTCTAAGCCTTTTAGTTTAAGTACTTGGGCTTCAGACCAGTTGTTTTACATTAAGAAGGTTTGTGGTCTGCACTGTAGTGGCAGAACAGGTAGCTTACATCATTTCTAAGTTGGGAACTGCTGACTGAGGGCTCAATGTCTGTTATTCTAAAAGTGTATTAATTCTGGTTTAAGCACTTGGGCTTCAGGCCAGTTATTTTACATTAAGAGGGCTCGTGGTCTGCACTCTTGTGGGAGGAGAGGCTGGACTCTGCCCTTCTGAGCTGGGAATTTCTGGTTAAAGGCTTATAGTGCCTGCATATTAGAACTGCTTCTTATTGAAATTGGTACACCTTGTTTGCTGTAGCATAGACTAGATCCAGGCCTGCTGAATCTAGCTTTGTTTGTATAACTTGAGCACTAATCCAGGCATTCTTTAAAGTATTCAATTGTATTTATTACTGCTTGGTAGTAACTTGATTAAAGTGTAACTATCATTCTAAGTCTTTTGGATTAAGCACTTGGGCTTCAGACCAGTTGTTTTACATTAGGAAGGTTTGTGGCCTGCACTGTGGTGGCAGGACAGGTAGCTTACATCCTTCTAAGTTGAGAACTGCTGATTGAGGGCTCAGTGTCTGTTATTCTAAAAGTGTATTAGTTCTGGTTTAAGCACTTGGGCTTCAGGCCAGTTATTTTACGTTAAGAAGGTTTGTGGTCTGCACTCTTGTGGGAGGAGAGGCTGGACTCTGCCCTTCTGAGTGGGGAATTTCTGGTTAAAGGCTTATAGTGCCTGCATATTTGAACTGTTTCTTACTGAAATTGGTACACCTTGTTTGCTGTAGCATAGACTAGATCCAGGCCTGCTGAATCTAGCTTTGTTTGTATGCTTGCTGTTTGTTTACTTTTTATTTCCCTGAAACACTAATTCCACCTAAAACGCGGCTTTTCAGTGCTTCTGTGGATCCCTAGTGATATCTGCCTTGCTTACTGTACTTATTTCCTTGTTTCACTTGAAAGAAAGTCACTGTTTGTCATTTTTGCATTTAAGTTACCTGTAACACATTGCATTTAAGTTACCTGGCACTTGCTCACTAAAGCAATTATATAAGTCAGCACAAAAAAATTAAAAGCACTACACCCTCACAAACTCCCCTTGAGTACCTTGTTCCCCATTGGCCCTTTTTTCAATTATAAAGGAATTCCCAATACTACTCTAGCATGTCCAAAGGTCAGTTGTCAATCTCCTCTCCGGTCCAGCTGGTGAATCTGGGAATCTTGAGGCAATGTTACAACTGCCTCATGTACACAGACAACGCTCTCCTCCTCCCAACAAATTCCAACACATGTGAGAGATGCAACCATATAGCCAAACTGGAGGCTAAGCTCTCTCAACTCAGTACTGGCGTAACCAGTCAGGAGGAGAAGGAAACCACACTCACTACAATTCCAGTCTCACATAGACCTGCCACGACAGCAAACCAAACACATAAACACACAAAAACATACTCGGAGGCTCTAAATAAAAATCTGCCTAAGCAGCAGAGACCTCCAAAGCAGACACTCAAGCAACCACTACCCCAAAACAAAACACGTGCAACACATAGCTCACAAAGCCAGTGTGCCAAACAGTCACAGCCCTTAAGGCTAAACAACACACCTGATACACTTGTAATAGGTGACTCAATCGTCAGGCACACTGACGTCCCACTCACCAGGCTGAACAAGGAGAAGGTCACGGTGAGCTGCGTGTCGGGTGCTAGGATCCGCCACATAACACAAGCACTCAGGTCACTCCAAGGCAAGTACAAATATGACTCAGTCATTGTCCGTGATGGTGTGAATGACCTGAGACGTACCTCCCTGGACTACATGAAAAGAGCCATAGAGGAGCTCTCTGAGCATGTAGAACAGGCCGTTATGACCCTGACCTTGAGTAGCATCTTACCCTCACCAAGAATGATGGCACAATATGAAGACAAGATGATCAATTTCAACAACTGGCTTAAGTATTGGTGTCATTCAAAGGGGATCCAATGCCTGTCAGCCTGGGATGACATGCTCGACAAGCCACGATGCTTCGCTAGGGACGGCTTGCACCTGTCACCCCTGGCCTTCGGATATTGGCAAAGGCTCTTGCTACCCCCATAGTGCCTTTTTTAGGCAAGGCTCAAAAGACAAACCCACCTCCATAGGTATCATAAGGGATATGAAACTAAGAGTAATGCTACTCAATGCCAGAAGTCTAAACCTCAAGATCCACACACTCAAAACTCTCCTTAGCATGGAGAACATTGATATCTGTGCAGTAACAGAAACCTGGTTCAAGGCTCCCGAGAGCACATCAGCACTACCAGGTTATACCTCATACCATGCTTTTCGGCCCCAAAACTTGGACCAAACCACAAAAGGAGGGGGAGTATCAATATTCGTCAAAGATACCCACACCTCCAGGTTGGTTGCACAGCACGAAGCATCAGAGACTATCCATGTGCAACTAACAGTGGGTAAAACTGCCTTCCAGTTTATAGCCTGCTACAGACCACCCTCCCAAACCCAGGAACACCACTTGGCCTTCCTGAGAACACTGGAAAATATGAAGATCTCTCCAAACACCATTATATTGGGTGACTTCAACTACCCAAACATAGACTGGGAGCATTACTCTAGCTCCAACACCCTAGCCCAAAGGTTCCTAGAATTTATAAACTCAAATGATATGGAATAACTTGTTACCACTCCCACAAGAGGGGAAAACATACTGGACCTGATCATCACCAACATGGGGACTCTATGCTCCAGACCAGAAGTGTATCCCTCACTGGTAAGATCAGACCATAAACTAATCTCACTGGATATTCACATCCCGACACCACCCCCTGCCCAGAAAACCACAGTGAAAAACTTCTGTAAAGCAAATTTCACACTCCTCAAAACTGTGGTGGAATCCTTCAAAGCCCCTGGGCCTGTGGAAAATATGGCCCAGACCGCAGAATCCTTTATAAACGCATTCTATGAACACCTTCAGGAATGCATGGATCATGCAATCCCAGATAAAACCAAGACCCAATCCTCCAAAGGCAGACGTCCTGTCTGGTGGACCCCAGCCATAAACAAACTATACAATAGAAGGAGGAAGCTACTACATGATAGAGCAAAATCCCACAAAGGGAAGGCATCTCTGATCAGTATTAGCAAAAAACTACAGGCACTCATAAAATCGACTAAGGCCAGCTTTGAGAGAAAAATTGCACAGGACACTAAGGATAATCACAAGGCTTTCTTTAGTTATGTTAGGAACCTGGGTGGGAATTCCCAGATATGCTCAGAATTAGTCCAAAATGACAAAAAATACACCGAACCCACAGACATTGCCAACATCCTAGCTGACAGGTTCAGCGCAAACCCCCCCCCCCCACCAAAAGGGCAAATATCTATCCCAGCAGAGTGCTGCCCTCTGACATCTCAGATGCTCAGGTAAGAGCCGCCATCTCCAAAGCAAAAACCACAGCATCAATGGGACCAGACGGTGTCCCGGGCTGTGTCCTACATGAACACCAAGAAGAGCTAAACTCAAACATAAGACTACTGTTCAATCTCAGCCTTACTATAGGTTACGTACCCAAAGAGTGGCGTACAGCAACAGTGGTCCCTCTCCACAAAGGTGGTGCCTCAACAGATCCTGGAAACTATCACCCCATAAGCCTGACTAGCTTGGTCTGCAAAGCTATGGAAAGGATCATCATGGACCTCATAAATAAAGATATTGGGGACCTACAGACATTGGATCCTACCCAGTTTGGCTTTGTTAAGGGCAGATCCTGCCTCTTAAACCTGATCGATTTCTTTGAAACAGCCACCAAGGCCATTGATGAGGGGAAGGTGGTCCACACAGCCTACCTGGACCTCGCAAAAGCCTTCGATGCAATACCCCACTCGGGCATTATAGATAAGCTCACCAGCTTAAATATAAACCCCTATGTCACTAGATGGGTTGCAAACTGGGTCAAGGACAGACCCCACATGGTTAGAATTGCTGGAGCCATGTCAGACTCCAAACCAGTTACAAGTGGCATCCCACAAAGCTCAGTCATGGGACCTCTCTTGTTCGGTATATATTTCTAGGAGGTACAGGCCAACACGGAAGGACTGTGGCTGACCAAAATCGCAGATGACTGCAAATTGGGTGCCATAATCGACTCTCCAGCCGACACAAGCATCCTCCAAAAGGGCCTCATAGAAACAGACAACTGGTGTAAGAGCCATGGCCTCAAGCTAAACACCAAAAAGTGTATAGTCATCCCCTTTGGCAAAAACAAAGTGCCCACAAATTACCACATAGGTGGTAATCCATTAAGTACAGAAGAAGTAATTAGGGAACTGGGGACCCAAGTTGATAGCAATCTCTCATTTCACAACCACGTGGCCAAAGTGGTTAGAAAAACATTTTATATAGCCCACCTAATCATGAAGAGATTCACATCTAGATCAGGGGAGGTCATCGTGCCTCTTTACTCATCCCTCATCTGGCCCATAATTGAGTACAATGCCCCTTTTGGGATGTACCTTACCAGACACCTGCAGCAACTGGAAAGACCCCAAAAGTACCTCACCAAGAGGATCAAAGGGCTCAAACAGATGCCATATGCTGCCTGGTTAAAGAAACTCCAGCTCTACTCAGTGGCATACCGCCTGCTCAGAGGTGATCTGTGCCTGACGTATAAAGCCATGTCCAACCCAGAATTAATGGACATGCTGCACCTCATAAAATCCAAATCCCATCGAGCTACGCTCTTGAGAGACTTGAACCTCAGCACTGAAATAAATAGGACATGCTCGAGGGACAGATTCATAACCCAGAGGCTCCCTTCACTCTGGAATAAAATCCCAGTCCAGGTTAGGCAGAGTCCCTCATTGACTCTCTTCAAGAGGAATCTTGATGAGTGGATGGGAAATCGTAGGTTTACCCCGGGTATCACTTCTGTGTCACTGTTAGGCAGAGGCACAGTATACTAACCTAAAAAAAGGGCATAGCAAAATTAATTTACAATGGGTGGTGAAAGCCAAACACACTCTGGCTAGGCTTATAAATGCCCTAGGGCAGATAGCCTAGTATGAACCTATGAACCTATGAACCTATAAGATTTTTAGTTAATTAAGAACTGAGCAGTAAACATTACACTGATTAGCTTGTTAAACTGAGAGTGTGTAGAGTTTTAGACCTCTAGCTTTAAAAATAGGTTTCACTGTAAGTCTGGCTATTTGCACAGATTATTACGACTGTGAGCTACTCCCTCCAGTTTGGGGTCTGAGTTTCTCAGCCACCCCACTTTCCCCCACACACCTCACATCACCAGTAAATATCCTTTCCCTGAAAATGCCACTAAACAAAACATACACTTCCAACATACCACTAATCAAGTGTACCAGCACATCTACCCCCTCCTCAGCCCTTACTTTAACCCTAATCTGCATGCACTAAACCATAAAATGTCATTACCACCCACTCCCATTTAGCTAACAGTCAACATTACTACTTTTGACAAAGCATGCATCTGACCTTCAATCAATGGAAAGTTCAACATAATGTACTGAATACACACACACACACACACACACACACACACACACACACACACACACACACACACACGCACGCACGCACACGCACACACACACACACACACACACACACACACACACACACACACACACACACACACACACACACACACACACGTATACTGGTAATTGGTTGTCTTCTCTTTGAACTCCACTTCAGTGGCATCCTATTTTATTAGAAATGCAGACTCTAGTCTGAGATTATATGATCTCAGAATATAATGTTATGCACCTGTTGTTATGTACACCCCTTTTTACTGGCACTAATGATATGGAAAATGCACAGTATATGATGATATGTCCACCTCCTTACTGTTGCACCACTTTAATGTTCAAGTGCCGTCATGTGTATGGGATACAGTGTATCTTTGTGCTATCCATCATTCTGAGGTCCTGTTCAGGACATTATGCATTGTGTTGGGTCATCACTTACCCTCTGCTGTTAGGCACATGGTTCTCTTCATGAACTCTGGTTTTGTCATTTTGGTGGTCAAGACATTCTTTGCCCTGCAAAAGATGTGCAAGTTAAAGAGCATTTTCACAGCTTGCCCATCTTCTGACCTACTCAGTCAGCCAGGATCTTTCTGCAGGCAGCCCTGTCCAGATCTATTCTGCATTTTCATTCTCAAACCTAATCAGCTATTAGAACAGCTGTCCAACCTCTACACTTCTAGGCCTCTTTTAGAAAAGCACCTTTAATTATTAATATCTCTGCTTGCTTTTGTCAGTGAATGTCTGTCTGTCTTTTAACTGCTTGTTATATATAATATATATATATATATATATATATATATATATATATATATATATATATATATATATATATACTTTCTACTGCCTGTGCCTCAGAAAGATCATGTCTGCTCTGTGTTGGTTCACCATTCACTGCTTGTTATTATCCAAAGTCACAGATTCCCATCTAGCTGCTCATTCTAAACAAATACTATCCACTTAACACATAGTTGCATGCCTAATATGTAACATCTTCCCAATACCATACCTATTTGCACTTGTGCAGGATTATTTTAATCACATGGGGTACTCACCTGCTTCTTCATAGAACTGCTGGCCTCATTTTGTTCTGTGCATGCTCAAACTCCCTCTTGTGCTGATAGAGTACGTGTTGTTTGATAGCCTCTTTGTGTTTGAACTTTAATTTAGATACACTTCATTTCACAATGATAACCACTTCTCAGATGCTTCCAGTCCTTTGTCCTACTCAGTAAGCCAGGATTGTTCAGTGGTTATTCAAACTATGCATTATTTGCATGCTGTACTGGACCTTCCTGCCCTCAGATAAACTGTTGTTGAATTTATATTGTACTAGTGGTAACAGCAGCACAGCCTGCTTCTTCTTCATGTTACATTGTTCTTTGTTCATTGCCAGTATATGGGTTGCAGCTGTTACTGTTACAGTAACATTGTCATTTAAGAAACATGGTTAGAATCTGAAATGACACCTGTGTGGAGTCTGAATGACCTCCCTGTGGTCACATGGGTTTCCTCTGGGTGCTCCAGTTTCCTCCCACATTCCAAAGACATGCAGTAGGTGGATTGGACACTCTAAATTGGCCATAGGTGAGAGTGTGCATGTGAGTGAGTGGTGCAAATGAACTACCGTGGCAGGGCTAGCCACCCATCAGTGTAAACCTTGGCTTGAGTTGATTGTTACTGCAGAAGTGATACCCCGACCCGTGTGAAAAATGGATAAGGGGTTGAAGATGGATGGATGGTTAGAGACTGAAATGTTATGTTTTGCTGAATTATCTCAGTATACATGTTGCAGTGCTTTAGAAATCTATGTTGCTGAAATACACCTCTGCATTGATATCATGCAGACAAATAATGAAGAGACATTTCAGATAATACTCAAACTGAATGCCATTTAAAAAGCTTCCCTCACAGAATGCACATTAATTAACTGTTTGTGTTTTATGTCTTTTTTTCTCTTCTGTGGTTTATTGACTGTTGGATAATGATTAACTGATTAAATGTTTGCATTGTGCTTCATGATTTTTTTCTTAGCTCTACCCAACGTATCCCACATTTTCATTAAAACAGATTGTCAGCTATTTGGGGAGCCCCCCCCCCAATTGCTAGGCTTCTTTTGGAACAAGTACATACTATAGTAACAAACTGGAACAGGAAATCCCCATTCCTTGGTTAAATATCTCTGACTGTTATTAGATGTTCATAGGTATATAATAGGCTAACAACCATTTGACTTTTATAAAGCTCGCCATGCAGCCCCAAATGAATCTCTTGAATTATTGCACCTTAGAAGTTATTTTAATGCATGTACATTAGCTAGGTAAAATTTAACCGCTAATTCTGTCCATCAGAAAAATCCTGTCTGCTCCTTCAGTATAATGCTCATTTTTTACCCGTTCTAACACTTGACATAACTTGAATGCCTACAGCAATTTTTCACCAAGAAAATTGAGGGTACTTTCTTCTCCTAACTTTCTAAAATCTCAGACTCCCTTACCTTTCGAACTACACCCCCATTACTGCTCTTCTCCTTACTTCCTCTAAATTGTTCTAATTCTGGCTGCTTTAACTCCTCTCTGCCAACTAAATTTTTTCTGACTTTATTGCTACTACACTCCGATCTTTTTCACCTTACACCTTCTCTCTGAACCTTTTCAAAGAATGTATTTCTTATCTCTAACGTTTCTTTTTCCTCCTTTTCTTGATATCTATAATCCGTTTTCTTATAAAGTTTTTAATGGGTCTATATTACATGTACGAAGTTTTATACCTTCGAATAGCATACCATCGACACCATATGGTTGAAGTTATAAAACTTCGAATAGTGAAAAAAAAACATAAAACAATAAACCCTAAACTAAGGGTTGTAGGCAGGGGGGGCAAGCCCCCTGCACCCCCCTCACCCCCCACTTTTTAAATATAACAACACCGAGACCGCACTATAATGCGGTAAAGGGATGACTTTTCTTTATGCACTGTAGTGCAATCTCAGAGTTTGTATATTTAAAGAGCGGTTGGTGTGGGCTTTAAACCATTAGGTTACTTTTTTTTTTTTTTTTTTAACTATTTGAAGTTTTATAACTTCGACCATATGGTGTCGATCATATGGTATTCGAAGTTATAAAACTTCGTTCATATAATATAGACCCAGTGTTTATAACTGTTTTTAGCAAATTCTATACATTGTTAATTAACAATATTCCTGTTTGGGAGCAGGTGTTTTCTATACCTATTATCCTTTTATTGTAGTATTTTTTGTACAAATTGTTGATTGTTTATCTTTGTAAAATTACTATGCACTGTTGTGGAACGTATGTCTGCAGGCATCCTCTGAAAAAAGGCTGTAGCTCAGACAGACTTTCCTGGTTAACAACTATTAGATAAATAAATAATAAATAAATCATAAGAACTGCACTAATCACCTCAAGCCCTTGCTTCTATTGTCTATATCATGCAGGTTGCTGAGTGATTTCTGCCTCACATATGGAGCGTCAACAGATCCTAACCTCTCAGGCCGACGGCACATCCCCAATTCCAATGACAATATAAAACCTGCTCAAGAGATGCTATTTTCTTCTGCAAAATAAACAGAACATGTCGGGGAGATAGAGATGCATCACAGAGAATTTCCCTTTTCTGGAATCATCTTCCTGTTCATGTAAAACAAAGTACTTTTCTTATTCTTTTCACACGTAATCTGGATGAATGAATGGGGAACCACAAATTCACTGCTGATTAGCACCCTCGCCCCTTATAAAACACTGTAATATGTAAATATTCAACTTCTTCAGGTTATGCATACTTAAATTGCAAGGGCTAAAAAAATCTTCATGAGAATGAATGACTGGGATTTTAAGGATGTTTTAGGGTCAATAGCCAAATAAGAAACTATGGAACTAAATAAGGAGCTTGCTAGACCGTTTACATCAGTCGTGCCCTTTCTTTTGGATCTTGTCATAATAAGTATTCCACAAATATTGCTAACAAAACATGCTTCCCCTTCTTTTAGGGATCACTTTCCCATTATATTTATCCTAATAACTGCACATAACAAGCGTACTCCAAAACTTACCACCTTCCTCCCCATGAATCCCAAGAATAACACAGCGCTAAAGCAAAAATTATAATAAACTAACCATCAACTTTTCCACCAAAACACAGACCCTACCATTCTCCCATCCTTCCTAACAGCCACTTTCATCATTCTACAGGTCCAACATTAACCCAGACCAACCCAGGTACATTGATAAACACATATTTTACAAATAAGCTTAAAACCTTGTTCAAATTAAATGGTGAAGCCTGTCACAAATGCAAAAAGGGTCCACTCTCTGAAACCAGGAACATCTTTACATTCCTCAGTAACAGGAGCAAGAAAATCCTTAAAAGCCAGAAACATAACATTCTTTATTCCACTCAAAATGCCTTGATAAGTATCTCCAAAGAACTACAACACCTCATTAATTACCTCACATGATGTGCCCCATGTAACACTCTTCCACATAAATATTCCATTCACACCCTCGCTTAATGCATTCTCCACTTTACCCTCATTTCTTCTCCATAAAATCCATGGAAACTCCATTCTTCAAACTTGAACCTTCACGTCTCCTGCTTTCCACTTTAAATGATAACAATCAAGCAAACGGAGAAATGCATTGATGAAACAAACACTAATGCCCCCACAGGTTCAGTTTATCATACTTTGCATAAATCATATACTTACAGCTTTTTACCATGTTTGCAACTTTGGTTCTCTTTCCAGTTCAATGGCTTCGCTGTGGAAACAAGTGATAGTAAAACTCATTCCAAAGCAACCTAAACCTGGAAGCCCCAATGGTTTTATTTCAATTTCAGTCCTATCCACCCTAGGCAAAACCTTTGAAAAATAGTCTCCACTCGCCTTATAGAATACACCCATAAATATAGCATGGTATTTGAGATGGGTGTAGTTCCATGATAGCTGTATACAACATCAGTGATGAGAACATGTACAAGGGTCCTTTAACATGTGCTATTTCCATAATCCTGACAAAATCCTTTAACTTATTAGACCATCATCTTCTGTTAAACTCCCTTGTTTCAGTTGTAATTGGTTACAATTCTCTTCATTCTTTCAGACTCTTTCAGAATAGGAGAGACATTAAAGTCTAAACTGAATCTCCCTTCTCTCCTTCCTCAATCATAGGAGTACCTCTGGGGTCCATCTTATTCCCTTTAATTTTCTCCACCTTTACTAATCATCTCCCCCACATGCCTCTCACAGCTCAGTACTATTCTATAGTTAAATGACATTGTCGTCTACAACGCCAAGTCTTTTTCTTCCTCTCTCAAAAGAGAACTTCAAGAGGACCTTTCTCGTCTCTCTGTCAACTGAAAAATAATTATATTCAAAACCAAGAAGACAAAATCTGTGATCTGTGGTACTAAAAAAAAACTTCTCACCATTCCCAGTGAATGGGGAATTCAGCTTGGCAACCACATACATTTACAACTAACCACTGACTTCATATGCCTAGGTATCTGACTTAACCAATACATAAACTTTTAATGGCATATCTGTACTACCAAATAGAAAGTCAGCTTCCTACTTTTAGGGTCCAACTTCCTGTCCCTTGCTACCAGAGCAGATATAAGTAAAGGGGTCCTGCTGGCATAACTTATATATGGTCAGCTAAATATAGCCAATGTTTCCAAGAAAAAAAAATTAACTTTCTAGCAAACCACAGATAACATCTCTGTATTCATCACCATGTCCCTCAAAACAGAATATCACTGACTAAGGTCCTTCAGTAGGCAAAATGTCTTAAGTGAACCCTGCTTCGAGTCTCCCTCTCCTATAAAACTTAAACCTGAAGATCTTCCCCAATTTTGTGAGCAGATTAAGTAAAATATGTCACCTAAAGTTTCACATTTGTTTTATATGATACAGTTAATAAATATCATAATATAATATATCTCTATATTTATATATACATGTTTTAATTAGGAGGTTTTATTTCCACATAGTTTAAATTATACACAACCACACAAGTGAATATAATAACACACACACACACACACACACACACACACACACACACACACACACACACACACACACACACACATGCAAGAATATTATGTAGTAATCACCCAGCATGTTTTTATTTCTTTTGAGGTCTGCAGTATTTCATAATCTATCGTCTTTCTGTGGCCACAAATCATTCCACTCAATGACATTTGGTATATACTTAGCTGCAGTTTTAATCTCACTTCTTATCTATGTTTAATTGGGTTTATTTGTATACTTTGACTAATCATATAGGTTAGACTCAGTGTAAAATGTATCTTTTTTAAACATTGTTCGGTAGAACTTCAAAGTGATGACATTTAAGATAAATAATGTTTCCTTTCATGAATGAACTATACAAATGTTGTTTTTTCTGGTAGGTTGGTTGGTTGGTTGGTTGCTATATATTTGTACCAAAATTAGTGTATTTAATTAATGAAATTAAATATTTAGAAACAAAAGTACAGTTTACCTATCGTTATTTTATAACCTTTTTGTAAATTGTTAAAGGAAATTTAGTTACGATGGGCAGAAATTACTGCAACTTGACATAGCATTGTAGCAGTCATTCAGATAACAAAGAGTGTCTCACTGAAAACTGAGAAATTCAAATAACTGTTCTTGTTCTACATGTTATAGCCAGCTCATTGGGGACCTTTGTTAATTTGAGATATTTGTTCCTGTATCTACTCTGAAATAATGATGATCACTGAAAATGAAAATCAGGGCAATTTCCCATCTTCGCTACATCTGCCCTTTCTGCACTGTGAAAAAAAAATCCAAAATGTCAGGCTGTGACAGAGCTAAGACTGCCTACAGCAACACATTTCAATTTGCAACTAGCTGTTTAGGATGTATCACTGAAATACTCTAGGACTCACCTGGGCTGGCTTCGACATATTATCTTCAATGTGCCCAATGTTGTTTGTCACAGGGCCTACATTATAATCTATCAGGCATAACTGGACTTATTTGTGCTACAATTCTTCCATCTTCTCTCCCTTTAGTGGCCCATATGCCATTTATTTACTTGGTGATAACCACAAACTGAGCCAAAAGCACAAATTATTCTAATAAAAATGACCAGAAACAAGAAATGTGTACAAATAGCCAAAAATGCTTATTTAACAGAGACTAAAAAATAAGAAATATGCTAAAAACAGGGTTTCATGTAAGAAAAAAAAAATCTTAAATAGCAGTGTAAGACCACAGAGCAAGGATTACAGTAGCTTTGTAACAAATGCCGGTGCAGATCTGCTGAAAGAGGGAGACAACATGAACAACAAAGTAAAATGAGGTGAGTTAGACACTTGTAAAGTTCCAAGATGCAGCTTTCAAGTTATATGAATCAAATTATGTTCTTAAATACAAACTTACAATCAAGAAATAGATATATAATGCTCCAACTATAAAAAGGAAAGCTTCTAGAAACTTTAATTCATCAATTTGGAATGTTTTCCCATCTAGATTTTGGAAGTAGCTGCCAGATGTCTTCAAATATATTTAATGACAGCATGTTTTGCGACAGTTTGCATGTAAATAATGGTGTAGACTGCAGTTCAATATTTTACTTTTCTATATTCCCTGACACCTTGCATGATATCCTAGAGTTCATTGTGCTAACTGTCTAGTTAATCCGTTATCAAATGTCAGTGATAAGAAATGTTCTCATTTACTATCCATCAGACCACTGAAAAGTGAGATGTGTTAGAAGCAGACAAACAAAGCAGTAAAATTAAAGACCAGGTTACGTACTGGTTAGAGTTCTTAAAACAGAGGCAAAGATTCTGGTAATAAACTTCATAAATTTGTTCTTTGACTATAACATTAAGCATATTCTTGGGGGAAACTCAGGAATGCCTACAGTCTTACAAATGTCAGGAAGCAGGAATCCAATTGTTTTCAGTCCATCTTGACCAAACAGACTCTGATGAATCTGATGGCACATAAAGACACCAGATTTTGGTCTGTCACTCTGATGATTGTGGTATTTCCAACACACTAAGAATTACCTGCAAACCGTACTAGACATCTCTAGAGACATTACCTAAGCGTGATGTTTTCACTTAGAAGAAGAACAGTTTACTTTACATCTTCAACTTGACTCCTCCCACAAATTCTGCTTTCAGAACAGGACCTACTGACATGTGCCCACTTCCATTTTGTTTGTATTCCTGTCCTTTTGGATAAGTAGTAGTGATATGAATAAGCATGTATGTTTCTTTTGAAAACCACTTTTCTGCATCTAATCTGACTGTACCCAGTGAAGTCCATCAAGGCCAATGTACACCAAGCATTCCTACTGTCATTTAAGAATATGACATTTGAATGATTCTGTTATATCATAGTAGCCTGCATTAAGGTCAGTAATGATGCCATGGTAACAACCTGGAAATGGCACAGAACACACAATGTCACCTGTGGGCACTCTTTATTATTTAATGACACTTCAAAGTACATGTGTCTCAGTAATTAAAATTGTTCAGCAAAATCACACATAGTAGCTCTGTTTCTCCATGCATCATACCCAGTTGATAAGAATCCCATTTGTCCTGGAAATGAAAAATAAAACAAAGGTCACTCTGTATCACATCTCTAGCCGAGTCATCACCTTGTCTACCCTGCAGTCCACATACACCTGGAAATGTCTGCTGAAAAAAGCACCCCTGTTATGTACCACTCCCTGCACAGACTCATACGTGTGTTTGTATACAAGCTACACTCATTCTTACATGTGACTCCACAGTATAGGTTATATTAACAGATATAATACATATTGTTGAATCAAGACCAGTGACAGTCCTGTGCAATGCAAGTACTTGGTAAGAAGTTTGCAGAATATTTTGGACAGCTGCAGACCTGGGAGTTTGTGGTGCTCAGTACATCTGCAAATGATCAGTGAAAAATAAAAGCATTTTGGTTTGCAGCCCTGTATAGATAGCTTTTTGTAAAACAGGCAGCATTGCTCCAGCACTGCAGTGTAGGTCTAACTAACAGCAAAGACAGCAGACTACAGAAGAAGTCAATCAGTTATAAGACTGTTGTTTCTATGAGTGCTGTAACTGTGAATGAGTATCACTGAAAAAGACTTTCAGCAATTATTGAGGTTTGCTCCTATCCCTACTGTCGTGCAGCCGCGAAGCTCATCCATACTAACTTGGGTGTGTAGAGGTCTTCCCCACATGCATGCCAGTGGAGTAGCAGGTAGAACACTTACCTTTGATGCAGAAATCTGTGGGTTCTACTCTCACACCAAGCAGATCAATTACTGACATTGAGTATGCCGGTCTTTGGATGAGATGTTTAGCTGAGTCCTATCTGTTTGAGTTGGTGGTAGCTTAGGTGGATGTGATAGATCCCATGACACCTATCAAAAAGAGAAAAGAAAGTTAATTGATGCCCTGGCCAAATTTCTACTAGTAGTATAAATACCAGCACAGGTCTCCCCTGAAAAGAAGCTATTTGGCTAGTGGGACTAACCTGGTCAACAAATAATTAATAAAAAAAAATGGGGGTGGTTGCATGGGGGGATTACCACCTGTAAAATAGTTTGCTTGCAAGTGGTTTTCAGTGAAATGATTTCAGAGTTATAGCACTTGGTGACATTACCTTCAGCAAATCAAGATGAAACCTAGATTGAGTGTCACAGTGACAGTCTAGTAACATACAGTCACGGTGTCCAGGGATGACAACACTCTGAAAACAGCATTAAGCATGTTGATGTGCAGCACATTGTACCTGCCCTACACAGCACCTGGGGTAAAAAGTGCATCTGACATCTACTTCATTGTGAAAATATTGCCCCTGTTACTTAAATAGAATTTATTTTATTTATTAGACATTTGTTTACCAGGAAAGTCCAACTGGGCCAGTAATGTACTCCTTTTCAGCAGAGGCCCAGGGAAGAAAACTACATAGTTAACAAGGAATACAAACACATGAGGAGAGAAACAAAACACAAAATAATATATTTATTTATTTCATTTGACATATAAATAACAAAGTATCGCATTTAGCAAAATAATGATGAAATAGACATGTCAATCTATAACCATTCCATTAATTGGAAAAAATGTATGATTATGATCATAAAATGCTATATATAGTTTAGATACAGTAATATGCAATCATACGATATAATAATTGCACAGTCAGATAACCCAAGCTATAGTCTGGTAAGGCTAAGAAAAGTACAGCCAAGATAGAATAACTAAGAAAAAGCACAGTGGCATGAAAGATAGTACATAAACCTGGAGGAGGTGATAGATGAAGCAAAGAAGGAGCAACAGAGACCGAGATATTGTATAAATAGTCAAGGAGCTGATGTCAGTGACTAGGTTTAGGATGAGGAGAAACAGACTGAGGCTATGTATTTCAGCTTACAGGGTAAGGAACATACAATGATAATGTAAAAGAGGAAGAAAGAGAGTGTGTTACTGGTAATAAAGAGAGTATACATAAGAGAAAAAGAGGAGAGAAAATAGTAAAATAGAAAGTTAAAGAGGAGGAGAGTGGTAGGAAGTTGAAAGCAAAAGAGATGTAAGAGAGGTGAAGGATGCTACAGATTAGTTATTCATCCTAGGCAGGAGCAGATCCAGGATTTACTTAAGGGTCCATTTAATGAGCATTTAAAAAAAAGACTATTTGAAAGAATACATGCATTTAGAATGAAAAAATATGCACTTTTGACTATAAACAGCCAATTATTGGCTCATTATGGCAAAGCATTTGGAAGCTGGATGTGCAAATATGATAGATGCACAATCAGGGTGATATTTTTTCATTGGCTCATGTGAAAGAAGCAAAAGCCATGCCGATCCAATGCCAATTCAGAATAATTGAAAAGCCAAATCAAAATATTCAACAGTAACACCAAAATTCACCTTCTATTTCTGCAGGGTGTAAGCTGTACTACACCTCCCACATTCACCCCCTTACATAAGTATACTAACCTCATGGTAATACAATTTATTTGTTTATGAGTTTTCATTTGCTTGCAAGAAATGGCTGACTGAGCCTGAAAAGGATCCCTTTTCATTACCAGCTGAGCAAGGAAAGTTCCAAACACAAAAGTAGAAAAATAAAATTATATATACTAAATATATAATTGTGCAATCATCACACAAAATATTACAAAATAATATATACTAAATATATAAATGTGTAATCATCACACAAAATATTACAAAATTATATATACTAAATATATAAATTTATAATCATCACACAAAACATTACAGAATTATATATACTAAATCTATAAATGTATAATCATCACATAATTTTACAAAATTATAGAAACTAGATATATAAATGTGTAATCATCACACAAAATATTACAAATGTTTAAGTCATTCTGGAAATATAAAGTAATTGATTTAACAAGGTTAAATATAGGCCCCAGGATTCATGAAGCTTGTGCCAGGTGCAGGCGTAGCGTCGGCAATCTAACACCAAATATGGTCGCCAAGCGATTCAGATATGAGCTGTTTCCATGTGCACTACCTGTGTACACCACGGCTGCACAGCTCCCGGTGCATATATGCTATTTACCCCATGTGCAGCAGTGTAGCATGCAAATGAAGGTATATAGCGATTCATGAAGTTGCAGGCATAGTGTAAGCATGCAGAAATGTAAACCGAAAAAAAACGGTTTACATTTTTTCAAACATAAAATCGGAGCCATGACAGAGGACCAAACTCATGTATTATACTGTTAATATATGCCAATGGCTAAATATATAGCCATTGGCATAAAAAACATGCACAACACATAAAAAAGAACATTTAATGTCATGGCCACACTAACACAAAGTAAAATCGCAGTGCATTGGTGCGCAAATGGGATCACAATGAAAATATATTTATATGTAATAAAACTGCAATGTAACACATTTCATGAATTCCCCATAATAGTCAGTGGCATGCATGCTACACCACACCATGGCGCAAGGGTTGCTAAGGGTCTGTGACAGTGTTCTGTGTGGTAACTAGGAATTAGTAGTCAATGTCATGCAAATGAGACAAGTAATACTGAATCACAAAATTCCCACCGGCTTAAGGATGTACCTCACAGTGTAGTTGTACAACACCTAGGTGTGGCCTGGAGATAAAGATGACATCAAGAGAGGTGTGCACCACCTTAGCTGTAAGCACATTGGAGCATTGCTAATCCAGTTTGCCTGTTGCTAAGCAAAGCCGCAGGATAGGGGTGTGTTGAAGTAGCCATAGCTTTGCTTAGCTGAGAGCACACAAGGTAACTGAATGTGCATGTGAATGTGGATGAAAACGCGCTTGAAACCCGGTAAATGGCTGTGCGTGGCACGCACCACAGCTGAAACAAGAATGATACAGGAAGAAAATAAGGAAATGCTGCAGCATGGTAATTGGAGTACAAATGAGTAATTAACACCTAGAAACTCACAGTGGGCCATTGACAACAGCTAACAAGGCTGATAGCAGCTACGTGCAAAGAAAAGAGAACTGTCACAGCAGAACAAAGCAGACTTGCAGTAGATCAGCTACATAACACATTTTGCTACAGAATCATGGGTTGGGAAAGTACAAAACAAGAAAGCCGGAAGCTGGATGCATGCCTGACAATGGGAGGGGAATTGGGTTGAAAAGTGAAGTAAAGAGCAATAGATGAATCATGGCAGCCAAGTGTAATTCAACACCAAAGGCCTCACAATAGCAGTACCTGCTGTAAAACCCATAATTAAGATACCCTGCAGCTGGAATTGCATATACACACCCAATTACACCAGCATCATCCATTGCACAATAGTATAAAGTGTGAAAGCACCTCAGACACACTTGTGTATTCCCAGACACTCTGCACCATTGGTGTATACAGACGGGGAACTTTTAATATGTACATGTTAGGGGCTGCCATAGCTTTCATTCACCAGCATGTGTTGGAGACTGAAGGTGGTGTGGAGGATGATGCTGACAACCATCTCAGGCACTGGAGGAGGAGAAGAGTGTTCAGATCCAGGGTAACCTGCCAGGGGCTACATGATCTTGAGATAGCAGAGTGTTACAGGGTGGACAGGGACACCATACAGCAACTTGTTGAGCTGTGCCAGCCACGCCTCAGAGCCGGAAATAACAGAGGGGAACCCATCCTAGTGGACACGAAGGTATGTGTAAGCTTGAGAATACTAGACACAGGTACCTTCCAAAGGCCAGCTGGGGATATCATGGGGATCTCACAGGCATCAGCATCCAGGGTACTCCACCAGTTCTTGGATACCATGTTACCACATGCCAATGAGCACATATACTTCCCCCAAATGCAGGAGGAGTTGGCCAGCAATATGCGTCTCTTCCACTATGTGGCAGACTACCCAGAGGTACTGGGTGCAATAGACTGCATGCACATACACATCAAGTCACCACCCGGTGAGCAGGGTAGGTGCTCCATAAACTGCAAGGGATACCCCTCCATCAACTGCCAGGTCATGTGCAATGCCCAGTGCATTATAATGGATGTGTGTGCTGGCAGCCTTGGAAGCTATCACGACTCCCACAACTGGCATGCCTCACAGCTGTATCAGGTATTTGCCAGGGGGCGCATCCCATATGGCCACCTGGTAGGGGATGCTGGCTATGCACTGGAACCGTGGATGATGACTCCCATCAGAAATGCACACACACCCATGCAAGAACGCCATAATGAGGCACATGCACAAACCAGAATCATTATAGAGCGTGTGTTTGGGATGCTGAAATCACAGTTCTGTTGCTTGGACATATCTGGTAGAGCTTTGCAGTACTCTCCAGGCATGTGTGCCCACATCTTCATAGTATGTGCCATGCTACACAATATGATCCTGCAGAAACAGCTGCAGCAGGGACAGAATGGTGAAGGACCTCACAGCCCACCACCATTGCCAAGGGCCTCACAGGCACAGAGGGACTCAGACCACGAACACCCTGTGCCAGCCCCAGTAGGCAGATGGAGGCATCCCCAGTATGCCCATCCCTTGGCAAAGAGGGAACGTATAGCACACACACACTGACAGTATAGGCACCTACAGACTGACACCCTTCTCCACCTGCACACACAGTAAACATGGATGGCACAAACACACACAACCACCTGTAAATTGTCATGTATAGGTGGTCTACTGTGTGCATCCTACATAGGCAACCCTCAACTATTGTACACACAACAGCCATTGGCACAAGGTAAGTCAATACCTGAACAGTAAATTAAGCTATCAGCATGTGTCAATACTGTATGTATAGGTTCATAGGTACATAGGTAGGTAAATGCCTAACTGCCCGAGGTCATTCATAAGCCTAGCCAAAATGTGTCTGCTGTTGCCACCCCATTGATTAACTAACTGTCCCACTGTGGAGCAGAGCCAATTGTGGGATCCCTGGGGTGTATCCACTGTTCCCCACCCACTCTGCAAGGATTCCCTGGAGTGTTAGTGAGGGGCTCCATATAATGTAATCAGGGATTTAGTTCCAAAGCATAGGGAGTACCCGTGACAGGAATATGTCACTCCAGCATCTTCCAGTTATGGTTGTGGCAAGGTGTAGCTCATTACAGTGTGTGACTCACTGTGACATGGATTCCCATAGGTGGAGCATATCCATTAAGCCTGACTTGGACATGGCTTTGTTGGCCAGCAAATATCATCTCTGAGTAAACGAGATGCCACTGAGTAATGCAAGAGTTTATGCAGTCTGGCAGCATAGGACACATGTCTGAAGCATTATCCCTCTTGGCGAGGTACGTTCATGGCCCTTCCAGCTGTTGGATGTGTCTTCCAAGGTACATCCAAAATGGGTTATCATACTTAATGATGGGATTGATGAGTGATGAGTAAAGGGGCACAATAACCTCAGTCTGTTTAGATGCGAACCCTTAAGTAATCAGATGGCCTACATAGATGGATGTCCTAACTACTTTGCAGATATGATTGTCAAAGGAGAGATCACTATCTAATGTAGTCCCCACATACCCATTACATCATCTGAATTACAGTGTCTGCCACTCATGTGTTAATATGTGTGTGTGTAGTTTCCCAAAATGGAATGAACATGCAGTATGTGGCCTTTAGCTGGAGGCCATGACTCTGGAACCCTGTGTTGGTCTATGTGAGGCCCCTTGAAGGATGTCTGTGACAGCTGGACTGCCAGTTATGGCTCCTAGACTGCAGTAATTGACAAACATGGTCTGCTGTAGTCCACCTGTGTTAGCCCGTACCTCTGAGCAGTATATGGCAAACAGTAGGGGTCCCAGGACTGAGTCCTGTGGGACACCAGTTGCGACTGGTCAAGAGTTGGACCTGGAGGCTGCTAGGCTTACCATGTGGGTTCTGTGTATAAGCCTGTTGGCAAATCAACCTGTGATGTATGGGTGTATGTACTGGCTGGTGAGTGTAGAAATAATACTTGAGTGGGGAATGGTATCAAAACCCTTGGCGAGGTCCAGGTAGTGTGTAAACTACCACACACCACACCTAAAATCTAGGTGACTGTAAGATGTCAAACAGGTTCAGTAGGCATGATCTGCACTCAATCAAGCTGACCTGGGTTGGGTCAAGTGTCTGGAAGTTACCATTGTCTATGTTAATGAGTGCCATGAGGATGCACTCCATAGCCATGCAGACCAGGCTACTCAGGCTTATGGGGTGGTAGTTACCATGGTCAGTTGTGTCACCACCTTGGTGGAGTGGAATAGCTGTTGCCATGTGCCATTGAATGGCCATGTAGCCTGTGTAGAGGCTGATGTTGAATTGCTATATTAGGCGGGGGGACACTTTGTCTTGTAGTGTCTGCAGGATGCAGTCTGGGACACCATCTGCCTCCATTGATGCTCTGTCATGTCATTTGAAAGGGCCATTACCACCTGTATGTCTCAGATGTCTGGGATACTGTACGTTTTGGGTATTGTTGTGGCCCCTGTAGGGTTGAAGCTTGCTCCAAATGTATCATCAAGTGTGTTGGTGATATCAGTAGGATCAGTATATTCAGTGCAATATTGCACCAGCACAGTGCAAATCTGTGTGTTACTGCTTAGCTCCTTGACATAGCCAAAGAGGCCTTTGTGGTCATATTCCGAATCCATGCCTATTTACCTGTGGATGTCAGCCTTGGATGATTACATGAGTAACATACTATCTTGCTAATACTGGTCACGGATGTCTGCATGTCTTGGGATTTTCTGTTGTTCTGGACTACTGTCCTACTTCTGTTGTATAGCCTGTGCAATACAGGGGTTCAGCAGAATGGTGTCCTTGTGTAGGAGTAGCGAAGCCTGGTTTACCATTGATGACATGACACATACATCTTTGTAGGTGCTTATAGAGTGCATTTGTAATTCTGTCTGTATCTTGAGCAGTGTCATCCCTGAGCGTGTGGACTGTGAACCCTCCCACCTCTGTCATTAGTACTGTGAATTTAGTTGTAGGAAAGGTATTCACTGTGTGTTCCTTGGGTGGGGGAGATGGTTGGGAGTGGAAATCATCAGTGAATAGTTCATGGTCAGATCTAAACAGTGACCGGTTTACCTCCACTGTAGTGCACCTGTTGCACATGTCAGTGATTACCACTTCTAGTATGTTTTCTCCTCTCGTTAGTTCATCTACCAACTGATACAGGCCATATGAGGTGATAAATCCCAGGAAGTGCTGGGCCTGGAAGTGAATACTCGAGTAGGTTATCCAGTTAAGTGTAGGGTAGCCAACACTGACCAATAACAGGGTGCTTGGTAGGACTGTCATGTTTACCACTTGTCTCCAGATAGTTGTAGTGGTGCTCCTGGGTCATGGAGGGTTATCTGTAGCAGCTCACAGTTTGCATTGCAGTCGTGGCTGATGTTAGCTGCACATGGATGATCACAGAGGTATCATGCTGCCCCACTAACTTGGAGGTGTAGGTAGCCCCGATGAATATGGATACACCCCCTCCATGTCTGTGCCAGTCCATGTTCAGTGGCTGAAATGTGTGTTATGGGTTGTAGTCTGGTAGTGCCGGTGTGCTCACAGGAGCCTTATACAGGTCCCAGTCACAGAACAGATGTAGATGTTGCCCATACTGAGGGGTGCTGTGAGTGCATGCATGTTGTGAGTACTACCCCTGGTGTTGAGTAGCCTAACCCTCATTGATTCCGCTATTGTGCAGTTCATGGAGGTGAGATTCACCTTTGAGACCTGCCTTAAAATGGCACCATGGGAGCACCAATAGCCTTGCCCAGCATTCCAAAGCCTTAGGCTGACACATGCAAGTTGGTATGGCATTGTTGCAGGCATGTTTCCCATCTGTGCTTGTGTCCCATCTTTCCTGTAGGTAACCTTCTGGTAAGCAATACAAAGCCTAAAATCTATACAAGTCCACTAGCTTCCAGGATAGGCTTTTGGAGTGATTATGTATCAGTAGTCTGTATGCTCTTGCTGTACTTAACTGTTGTCTGACTACGTGGTGATTTTACACTGTATATTGTGATCAGAAAACTCTGTATAATCACACTTGATGTTGGAGATGGCTTGCACTGTAGAGGTTCACAGATAGGTAGTATATATATATATATATATATATATATATATATATATATATATATATATATATATATATATATATAAACATCTATGAACACACTTTGTGACACAGAAGCATTCCAAATGGATAGAAGTGCACGCAAAACACATGCAGCTCTGATATTATATTAATATAAACCTAATTCCCCATAGAAGCAATGGTTGCTGTGTATGTGGAAATTGGTGTAGGGGAGGACTGCTGGCTAATGGAATGTGCATCAAGGAGGGCCTGTGTCGGATGTTCATTATGTGAACTGGAGGGGTACACATGGAGTATGGGCACAATGTAAAAAGGACACAAAACAAGAACCATTCTCATCCATAATACACCCTGTAAGGTCACATTGCAAACTGACTTCAACAAACATGAACATTAACAGGTATCATACATATGTACACCAACTGACTTACACATTTGTTTGCAATAGTGAAGAACAGCTGTAGTACACTGTACATACTAAACACCATAAAAATTGTACATATCTCAGATGCCTCAGTGGTAAAGCCAGTGACTGTGGTGTTAATGGTCCTGGTTTCAAGACCTGCAAGGGCTGTTACGTCATTTTGAGGTCCTGAATAAGGGATGTTGGATGTAGGTTATTAAAGCACTTTTAAGCAGACATTAGCGGGTTACTGCACCGGTAAGTGCCGGTAAGCGGCGCTTAAGCATGACTACATGGATAAGCGCCACACAGGTTTAACCTTTGCTGAACATCACGCAGATCATGGGCAAAGCCGCCCACAACTGCTGAAATGTGTGTTAATCACCCTTGCACTACCAGTGCCTGCTCTGAGAGGTAAAATGACCACTGCCAGGATTAGAACATGCAACCATGTACACAATCTTCACAATAACCTACCACTAAGCTACCTGAGATGTATCAACGGCAGTTGTGTGTTCTGTCAAGTTAAAACACAAAAAGGAGGATTGTGTGGAAATAGGACAAACTGCCATGTACCCAATGAAAGGTGAATGCTATATATATATATATATATATATATATATATATATATATATATATATATATATATATATATATATATATATATATATATATATATATATATATATATATAAATCAACATATATATATATAATATATATATATATATATATATATATATATATATATATATATATATAGAGAGAGAGAGGGAGAGAGAGATATGTTGATATATAGGGATATACATATATATGTATATATAGATAGGTTAACAACATCTACACAACCATGGAGGTACATATAAATGGGATACCTACCAAATACCAAATGCTTGACATACCGACACGCGTAATCACGAGACCTAAAGACTGAAAGACCACAGTACCGAAACACCAGAAGCGTGAGTTTTAAAATCCCAATGTTAAGGGACATTTAGTTAGTGCTTCTGGTGTTGCGGTTCAGGTAGGTTACTGTGCGTAAGTGTGTTTCTGAAGGCTGTAGTGTGTGTAAGTGTGTGTTCTGAGTGTGGTGTGTGTCTCTGGGGAACTGTAATGTGTGGGTGTTGGTTTGCTTTGTGTGTCTGTTTGTGCGATCTCGGAGGTAGAATATTAAAGTGGGAGGGTGTGGTGGGAGCAGCCACCCACATGGGGGGTGTAGGGGGGCTTGCCCACCTGCTCATACGTAGTGTAGGATGGTTTGTTTGGATGTGGTGGGTAGCAGTGTGTCTGTATGTGCGTGTGTGTGTTCTGTGTTTGTGTTACTTTCACGAGTTTGACTGTCGCGAGTTTGAGTGTTCGGTAATGTGGGGTTTGGGAGTCTTGGCCTAGTACTGTGGGCATTGGAATTGTGTGCGCTCGGGATTCCGTAGGTATCCCGTATACAGCGGTTGAAGTGTTCATATATGAGTATAACATGAACCATAGCAATCAGACATTCTGTCACGACCAAACGTTATGAACAAAGGATATGGAGAGTAAATGCCTATACACTATTACAAATGTGTGCTATGGGCAGGAGCCAAAGATAGGGTTACCACCTGTCCCACTTTGTGAGGGACAGTCCCTCTTTGGGCGGTTGTGTCCTGACCAAATATATTAAAAATGGCAAATGTCCTGAGATTGTAGGACATAATTATGTCCCATATTTTACATAATAGTTGCATAAAATAGTTATTTCTGTATCTAAAATACTTACATGTTACAAGAAACAGGATAAGCAACTAAACCGCTACAAGAATAAGCATTTATTTAGGCAAAAAAGTAAAGTTCTATCCTTTGTACTGACTGTGGCCATTTGAAAAGGTGGCAACCCTAGCCAAAGTGGGTCAGTCTCCAACACAACTCCAATGACTGCAAATACCTATAACAGAAATACAGAGACAGCTTTCATGTAGCAACACTTTATTACATTCCAATGTACTGCCGAAAGGATTGAAGGACTAACATCACCTGCATGCTATACAGGAACCAATTAACAGTGCCTTACTGAATCAGCTTGCAATTACCATAGTATTAGTCCACTAAAGGATAGGTGTTCAGATAGGGAAGGAACTCTCACATACATATCGAATATATATAAAAGCAGTTCCTACACACCTGCATCTGCTATGTACACCCACCAACATCTCCTCCACACCCAAAGCAATTACAATACATACTGTAATAACATCACAAATCATTCACTCACTGTACGACATCTGCAGAAGCCTTAACATACCTTGTCAGAGACACACGAACATGGCCCTATGTGAAATAGTTGCTGTTATACAATGGAACAGCTGCTGATGTTACAGGGTTTGTTTGCACTAATCCCATTTCAGAGGGTTGTGTGTACACCAGGAAGTGTTTGCCAGAGTCCCTTCGTCTTGGCCTGTACTTCAGGGAAGTAGATGCCAAACAAGAGTGGTCCCAAGACTGAACCCTGAGATACTCCACTTGTCACTTGTCTGGAGCTGGATTTGGAGTCGGCTACTTTTACAGTCTGGGTTCTGTCAGTAAGCCAGTTGGCAAACCATCAAGTGATGTAGGGATTTATGCCCAGCTTAGTAAGTTTATCTATGATTCCAAAATGGGTGATGGTGCCGAAGGCCTTGGTGAGGTCCAGATAGGCTGTATGGATCACCTTACCCTCGTCCGCCCTTGCAGATCATGCTTGTCAGACTGATGGGACGGTAGTTCCTGGGATCTAAGGCAGATCCTCCCTTGTAGAGCGGGATAACTGTAGCTGTGCACCACTCAGTGAGCACAAAGCCTGAGGTGAGGCTATGATTAAACATGATGTTTATTAGGTGAGGTGCCAGTTCATTTTGTAGTTCATGTAGTACACAGCCTGGGATGTCATCTGGTCCCATGGATGCTGTATTCTTAGCTTTGGAGAGTGCGGTTTGTACCTGTGTGGACGTGATTATCGGAATTTGGCAATCTTTTGGTAGTAAGATGGGCCCTTTAGGGGGTGAGAGGGGGTGAAGTTGGCACTAAATCGATCTGCCAGGATATTGGCAATATCCTTGGGATCGGTATATTTAATGTCATTCTCTTGTAGCTCAGAGCAGATCTGAGCATTGCCATTTAGATTCTAGACATAACTATAGAATGCCTTGTGGTTGTCTTTGGAATCTTTGGCAATTTTATTTTCGTAACTAGCTTTTGAGGATTTTATAAGGAATCTCAGCTTCTTACTGAGGCTAGTGAGGGAGTTTTTTGCATCCTGGGATTTTCCTGTTTTCTGCAACAGTTTCTTCCTTCTGTTGTAAAGTTTGTTTATAGCAGGGGACCACCAGATTGGCTTCCTTTATTTGGAGAAGTGCATCTTGGTTCTATTTGGGATGGCACGATTCATGCACAAGTGGATGTGCTCGTACAGTGCCTTAGTGTAGGATTCTGCAGTCGAACTTCCAGATCCCATCTGCATGCATGTTGTGAAGTTTGTCACTTCTGATTTCAGTAGCATGAAGTCGGCTTTGGAGAAGTTTTTTTAAGGAGGTTTCCTTACTAGGGGGTGGGGGTGGGATGTGGATGTCAAGGGTGATTTGCTTATGGTCAGACCTGACCAATGAGGGGGTGACCACTGGTGTGGAGCATCTATCTCCCATGCTGGTAATGACCAGGTCTAGGATATTGGAGCCCCTGGTGGGACAATGGATTAGTTGATCCAGGGCGTTGGAATTTATGAATTCCAAGAACCATTGGGAAAAGGAGTTGGTACCCGAGTAGTTTTCCCAATTAATGGCAGGGTAGTTGAAATCACCCAGTATTAGGGTGTTTGGTTGTATCTTAATATTTTCCAGTATGTTTACAAAGGTGTAGTGAGAATCTTGGGGCATGGTGGGGGATCTGTAGCAAGTTACAATTTGGATTGCAGTCTTACCTAGTGTTATTTGCACCTGGAGAATTTCAGATGCATTGTGTTGGGCAACTAGCCTGGAGGTGTGAATATCCTTGGTGAATATGGACACTCCTCCACCTTTAATGTTTCGGTCTTGGTTTTGTGGCCGAAAAGTGTGGTAAGAATTGTAGCCTGGTATTTCAGGGATGCTCTCTGGAGCCTTGAACCAGATCTTAGTTACTGCACAGATATTGATGTTCTCCATTTTTAGGAGTGCCTCAAGAGAGTGCATTTTGAGGTTTAGACTTCTAGCATTGAGTAGCATTACCTTCAGATTTTGCATGCTTGTATCTGTTACAGTGGTGGTTTTATCCTTTGAAGCTTGCCTAAAAAAAGCACTATAGGGGTGGCAAGAGCTTCAGCCAGTAACCTGAATTCCAGGGGTGACAGGTGTAGACCATCTCTGGCAAAGCATTGTGGTTTGCCGATCATGTCTTCCCAGGCAGACAAATACTGGATCCCCTTTGAATGACACCAGAAACTTAGCCAATTGTTGAAGTCAATCATTTTGTCCTTATATTGTGGTGTCATTCTGGGTGAAGGCAGGATACTACTCAGGGCTAGGGCCATACCTGCCTGGGTCACATGATCCAAGAGCTCTTCCATGTCTCTTTTCATGTAGTCCAGGGATGTACGTCTCAAGTCATTCACTCCAGCATGGACAATGACAGACTCATATTTGTACTTGTTGTGGAGTGACTTGAGTGCATGCATTATGTGGCAGATCCTGGCACCTGACAGGCAGCTGACTGTAATTTTCTCCTTGTTCAGCCTGGTGAGTGGGACATCAGTATGCCTTACTATAGAGTCACCTATGACTAAAGTGTTGGGTACATTGTCTTGCCTTAGGGGCTGTTGTTGGGTGTCACACTGGTGTTGTGAGCTATGTGTCACTTTGGTTGTGACTGGTGTTTGTTTGCATTTTGGCTTCGGAGGTCCTTGTTGCTTGGGCAGGTTAATGTTAAGGGCCTCCGCATATGTGGGTTTAGTGTTGCTATGTGTGGGTGTTGATGGTGTGGGTTTTGAAGGGCTATGAGTTGCTTGAGGTGTAATGCAGATGTTAACCTTCTCCTCTTGACTGTCTAGCACAATCTTGGACGGAGAGAGCTTTGTTTCCAGTTTGGCTATGTAAGTGCATTTCTCGCAGGTTGTAGTGTTGGGTGGTAGGAGGAGAGGATTGTCTGTGTACATGAGGCAGTTGCCGCATTGCCCCCAGTATGCCCAGATTCACCAAGTGGTTAGGAGAAATCACTGGAAGCTGACCCTTGGACATGCCTGTTTAGGTGCTTTTTTGTAAAGTTTAAGAGCTGTTTTCCCTTACTTTGGCAAGGTACTTTGCAATTATAGGCTGTTTAGTGCCTATGATTAATTTCTCCTTATTGACAAAGAGAGCTGAGTGCTTGCATCAGTTTAAGGCTTCCTAGTTCTTTCAAGTAGGTTTTAGAGCAAGTGCTAGTCACAGGGGTTCAGATTTTAGTGCTACTACTGAGAAACCAGCTAGTTTTGAGGGAAAATTTGAAGAGCAGACGTTCTGGCACCTGGAATAGTTTAACTGTGGCCTCACAGTGCTGCACAATGTGAAAAATGTGCAAACACACGCGTTTTTAAGCCAGAAAGATGAAAGGGATAGAAATAAGCCAAAAAAGGCTAATAAAATTACAATTTCAGAGCTGGAAACCATTCCTCTAGCATTAGATATGCAGTACAATGCTCACCAGTCCCACTGGTAGGCAGTAGGACTTCCCTCTACCCCAGCAAGGTCTGGATAGCTCTGAGCACAGAAAATAAAGTCCTGAGACAGGCAAAGATGAGTGTGTAGTTCTAAACAGTAAATGCAATTAAAACTCTACAAAATTAGCAATTTAAAACTTTTTAAATGAAGCAAGGCAAGTGCAAAATTGAAAAACGATTTAAGAGGCAGTAACACAGCAGAATAAGTAGCTAGTCTACATATACAAAGTCTATATATACAGAAAAGCAGCTAAAACACACAAACACTTCAGATGCAGTGCAACCCAGAGCACTTGAGGTATAGCAATATTAAGGCAATTACAGTTATAATAAATGCTCTAAAATATACTCTATATTTCCAAGATGTTTGAGAAGCACAGTCAGAACACAAGGAGATTCAGGCAAAAAAATTATTATTTATTTTTTTTTTGAAAGGGAAAAAGTTGAAATAGAAGGCCTTATTAAGTGTTCTCTCTGTATTAGGTAGAATGAGCTAATGACACTAGACTGGGAGGAGTGTCCCAGATCAGATTTACAGTAGGGGCGGGCAACTGCAAAGCCACCAAGTATAACAGCAAGACACCAACAGGGAGGGTGGGGACAATACTAAAGCTATTAGCCAACAGACACAGTAAGCACTACAGAAAGCCACAAAATGAAAGTTTTTAAACAGATAAAGATTTGTAAAGATACAGAATGCTTTTAACTGCAAACAAATCTGTTACCCATGCATATTACTTAATATCAATAAAATACACTCAAAAACTAAGCAGCAGGTAATAAAAGTGCCATATATAAATTGCTAGAAACAATAATCAGTATAAATAATCGAAAAGACAGGATACTTATATATCTCAGCTGAGTTGTAGTCAACAGCTCTCATCCACTCTGCTCAGTATGTATAGACAGAAATCCTCTCAAAGTTAGGGCTTAAATACCAGAAGAACAACCTTTTTTTTTTTTTTTACAAAAACACAAAAGAACCAGCCCCCACTAGCCAGCAGCCAATTAACACAATCTAGCCACGGTAAAGGACAAATACTAAAGCTATTAGCATACAGACACAGTAAGCACTATAGAAAGCCACAAAATGAAATTTTTAAACAGATAAAGATTTGTAAAGATACAGATATAGATAAAGATGTAGTCCAGGGAGGTACGTCTCAGGTCATTCACACCAACATGGACAATGACAGAGTCATATTTGTACTTGTTGTGGAGTGACCTGAGTGCGTGGGTTATGTGGTGGATCCTGGTACCCGACAGGCAGATGACAGTAACCTTCTCCTTGTTTAGCCTGGTGAGTGGGACATCAGTGTGCCCGACTATAGAGTCACCTATGACTAGTGTGTTGGGTACATTATTTTGCCTTATTGGCTGCGGTTGAATGGCACACTGAGTCTGTGGGCTATGTGTCATTGGGGTTGTGTTGGGGGATAGAGGCTGCTTGTGTTTCTGCTTTGTAGGTCTCTGTTGCTTACACAGATTATTATTGAGAGCCTCCGCGAATGTTTTTGTGTTACTATGTGTGGATTCTGGTGGTGCAGATTTAGTGAGACTATGTGATGAGTGTGATGTTGTGCAAATGTTTACCTTCTCCACATGACTGTCAAGTTCAGTCTTGGTGGAAGAGAGCTTTACCTCCAGTTTGGCTAGATAAGTGCATCTCTCACAGGTTGTAGTGTTGGGTGGTAGGAGGAAAGGGTTGTCTGTGTACATGAGGCAATTTCTACATTGCCTCAAGATGTCCAGATTTATCAGACAGACAGGAGAGAACACTGGGAGCTGACCCTTGGACATGCCTGAATATAAAACTATTTTCCCCTAGATAAGTGAGGAAAGTGAGTACAAGAGCTGTTTTACTCTAAGCAAGTAAGGAAAGTACGTACAAAAACTGTTTTCCTCTAGGTAATGAGGAAGATTGAGTGTTATAGTAATTAGTAGCTTATTTAGTGCTTACAAGTTCTGAACAAGTGCAGAGCATGAATAAGCAATCCAGATAGGGTCTTGGATAACATAAACACTGTCCCCATCCCAAAAGGTACACAATTATATATCCATGTACACTACAGAGCCCCTGTAACCACAACTATGCAGGTACAAGCTGCACTCAGGCTGCATGGGACCTGTCCACATCCCAGGTTATATCATACACATATGGCAAAACAATTTGCTCTCCACATACACATCATGTAAAACATAGCTTCCTGTCAGGCTGTGTACACACTGAATGGTACACACCAACAGGTATCACAACCCACAAAGGGGGAGACACCACTGATAATGGGAAGTACTGCACTACTACCCTGCTGCGTCTGGTCTGAAAGGCCATGAACCTTGATCAACTTATTTGATGTCAGCAGTACATATGTAGATGACAGTAAGGTTGATTTTACACTGCATATCATAACCTGGCCAGGTCACAGGACATCATCGCCCATACTGTGTTCCACCTACACTCAGTATACTAGATGTACATTCCTATGTCACAGGAGTATTTTGCAACTGGACTGCTGGCAGAACCAACACTACAGAAGGTGCCTGAATAATACATGCATGTCACACCAGTGCCAGCTACAGTAAGACAGGGTTAATTCATTGTACTCCCCTTCATTGTAGTCTATACCACACAGACTAACAGAAGGCATCTGCCTATTGAAGCATGCAAATGACTATGACCTAGGAGCAATAGCTGACTCAGAGTGTTGTGGAAAACATACAGAAGGGGCTTTGTGAGTGAGGTGTGTGACATATGGCCACAATCTGACAACTACATATTGCATTGTCACCCCTATGTTAATAACCCTGTACCCATGAACTACCACCTAGGCAGTGGTCAACATAATGGACACTGTATGTAAGGGGTGCAGCTGGGCAGTTGTCTTTCCTGTGATAGTTACATCACCACACCTGTCAGGTAGTCATAAGTGGCAACCCTAATCATGACAGGGTGCCATCCCATGAGATTATTGTTCAGCCATACTCAACACTCAAGTGACCCATATCAGATCACATACTTCCTTTAAGGGGTATTGGTCATGTTCAGGTGGCTTACACCAGCCTTCCCAATTCCCATCTCCACTATGTAGCATGACGCCTACCCTGAATAAAGCCATGTCCAACCCAGTGATGTTGGACATGCTACACGTACACATCCTGATCTCAAACACATACTTCATGGCCATCCACCTTCCTAGTACAAGGATCACCACATGCTGGACAGATCCTTGTCCCATACACTTTACATACTCCTGCCATACTATACATCCCTGTCCAGCAAAGCTGCACATTGCCCCTCTTTCAGACATGGTGTGATGACCGCATGGTAAATATATCATTAACCCATTGGATCAGTTATGTGGCACTGCTTGACCTGGCCCCAGAAACCCACCTGTCAGCTACAGCTAGGTAACCTTTCATCCTAGGCTCATACATTGCCCATGGCGTATAGCCTACTAGTTGACTTTGACCGTGCATGCTATATTTGACATCCATCCCTGCAAATACCATCAGGCTAGCCAGTGTCCCATGTGTATCACTTGTGCAACACAGGTGATACATGGCAGGATGTTGAACTGCTGTACTGTGCCGTGTAGATGTATATGGCAAAACACATACATGTGAAACCTTCCGTGAGCAAGTCTGCAGGGTCACAGGTCATGTCCGTTAAGGCAGTGTAAGTCTTTCTTTATGACATATACACAGCATCAAGGTCGACTGCATTAATGCGGACACATCCAGGCATGTGCTGATAGGTAAGAACACCAGTACAGACAAACAGACATGCACACATCAAGACAGTATCCACATGGAGTATGAGCAATGTAATCAGGTGACACACACGCACACATATATGGTGATAATATCCAATCACCATTGAGTGTCAAATGTGTGTGACACAAACATGTCAGTGGTGTCAGTGTCATGTAGATTTGAAACAACTATTTAATCATAATAAATGTGATACACATGTATGTTCAGCTGTAGCTCTGTACATCTCCATGAGTTACTGTGACCTGTCTCCATCATTATGTCTTCCAGGTATGCAAGGCTACCACCTTATACCCATTTGGAGGATGAGGCCCTCATCCCATACCTACATGGTAATCATCATGTACTGTTCAGCCATGTGCCACAGGATGCACAGCAGCAGGATGCCCTGTGGCAGGAACTTTGCAGGAGGGTTAATTTTGTGAGTGGCCACAACCGCACATACCAGCATGTGCACAGATACTGTACAGACCTAATTAGATGGGCAAAACAGCATGCAAATGCAATTGCCAGGGAACAAGGTGCAACAGGTGGTGGGCCACCAACTCAGCACCCACTCACACGTACCGAGGAGCTACTGGCCAACCTGGGGACACCTGCAGAACAATATTCACAAGCCTTAGCTGATATCATGGAGGTGGGTGTCTCTCAATCACCGAGTCTGGAATTGCCTGGTAAGTCACTACTGCACATATAACAACTATATTCCATATAGTTACATCTGTCACTGTACAATATGTAATGTAACATCATATGCAAGGCATGTATACACACATGCCGCATACTATAGTATGCTACTCTGTGTATGCACACATGTGTGTACTCCATACTATAGTCTATTGTACTGGCGTATGTGTTAACATACAGATCGCACCCTGTAGCTATCATAAAGATGTTGATAATGATCATACTGCTGTGTCACTCCTATGTAGGTACCTCTGGCGTTCAGCTGTGACAGCAGCCCATTGCAGGTGAGACTGTTATTATTTATCAGGCATGTTAATGCACAGATCTATCTGCCATGTGGCCATTTACCACATGTACACATAATGTATGGTCCTGTCACAATATACAGGTTGGACCTGCAATGCATCACCATGGCTACCCATGTGCAATACTTGCAAACTATGTGAAACACCGACATGAAACATCACAAACTGTCATTGCCAGATGTGTGGACAGCTGTGCATACAATGGTGGAGGTGTTGTTCACTATAGGGACATGTACTACAGATCAGAACTACACATGTGGGGAATACAAACAGTACTACACAGTGAGCTGGGGTATGGCCAGCCCACAGGATTCATCAATGTGGATTATACCCCTCTTATGAATGTCACACAATGTGATGTGCTATCTGACATGTCCATGACATCAAGTGGGCTGGCTGCAACACTGCCTAACTATCCTGAAAAACATATCCCGCATACCAAACATACGACACTTTGTTTGCATAATCCAGTCGTCAGTGGAGCATATGACATCTATGGGTGTATGTCATATGGGACAACACAGACATGTGAAATAGACACCCATCACAACCATGTGGCCAACACATGTTCACACATGGCCATAGAGGATGGCTAGAGACATTAAGCAACACACACAGTAGATGTGATGTGCTTGTGTGTACAACCTGTTGTACATTGGCTCCACATGGTCCAACTATGGCCTTTGTGTAATGGTTATATTGCAGATGTGGAACACTAGACATCCTACAGGCCCATGCACATCTTTTGTAGGCGTGACATCACTCCACCACATAAGATGTGTTGAATAACTTGAGTGTGTCATGACTTGACAGCAGTCATCTGTACAGTATCCACATACATACACAGACAACCACATCAGCCCACAGATACAGTACATCCCCCTTGCTGGTGTCGGACATCACTGTCATCCTTGCTCCACATGTGTGTGTGTGTGTGTGTGTGTGTGTGTGTGTGTGTGGTACACAGATATCATGTGGGACATGGTGTACCGACGAGTTTTCCATGTCTGGCTATAGTTGCCAGGCAGCAGCAATATGGTTGCAGATGTGCAGGAGTGTCATCCGTATACCCTTCAGTGACCTGTGTCACACATTCCACATCATGGTTTAGTGTGTATACACCTCACTGACGGGGGTCACATTACACAGTATATATGTACTGTATCTGAACACAGTCATGGCTATGAACTGTGTCTGTAACTCACACTGTATAGCAATAGGGACGCCTAATGTTTCCCTGCAATGGCCATGCACATCAGCTAAATGTGCAGTATATCTGTAGGGTGGACAGACAACACTGCATTGGGACACCATTACTCCACTGTATATTTGACAGGACACCATTGTGTTAAACATGTATGCATGGCATTGCACATGTCAGCAGATCACATGTCATACTACATGTGATTTCAAAAAGTTCCGTACCACCGACAGATAAATCAGTTCTTTTATTTTCCAACTCCCACAATAAAATTCCCATGAAATGAGCGCTTTCATCTGTCCAAAGCAGACTTCATCAGATAATGAACCAATGGTGCCTCCTATTTTTATACACGTTAAAAACAATTATCCAATTTACAAATATTTGTTCAATTAATTACAATAATTGAAACCAACTCTGAAGGTTAAAAAATCTTTTCATTTAAGTATACTGTTTCCTTGTTTAAACTGCAAAACATTAAAAAGCCGGTATAAAGTGCAACAGTGCTTAAACATATAGTCTAGTTTTCTTTATGTGTTTATATATGTAAAAAGAAGAAAAATTCTTTATTATGCAATGGTTAAAATTTAATAAAAATAAGTTTGAATGCCCTCCTTTTTATTCAGCCATGTATTTAATTTAAACTAGTATGATAATGAATGAAAAATGTATATAATGATAATAAATTATTAAATAAATATAAAAAAATTTAATAAATATATAATAATAAATCATTAAAAATATTTAAGTCTTGTCCTGATGATTGAGAAAATTATTGATGTTATGTGGTGTCTTTTAAAAAAAAAAAAAAATATATATATATATATATATATATATACATATATATGTTTATATATATGTATATATCACAAAAATAGTTTTTAATAATGTTCTCAATAAATTTACCAGAACTGAAAGAAACTCTACTAAATAAATGGGAGTCAAACAATTCCTGCTTTGTCCACTAGGATGGCCTTTATATTGATATATTCATTGAGACCTGGTGTGATGTTAGACCTCAGTCTCAATTGCCACCTGATCTCTTTTTGTAGTAGAATGTTTTTAGCATCCCCTCCCCCTGATGTCCATTTTAACCATATCCAAAATGCCAAATTTAAAATCAGTAAACAAACTACACAGCGTAGTATGCTTGTAAAGGGCACTGGTCTCCTTTTTAATCCTGATGTCATTCATATGTTCATAAATTCTGTCTTTCAGTGCCCTTTCTGTCTTACCAACATAAAATGAAGGACATCGGGTACAGGTAGCCAAATATACCAACATTCTACTTCGACAATTACCTTTACAAAACCTCACTTTACTGTCCAGGCCATTCCTCAAATGAACACCTTCTACCTGATTAATATGTGAACATTGTCTACATCTACCACAGGAAAATGTTCCTTTCCTATTCTTAAACTCTATATTCCCTTTTTCAAATAGTCTCTTAAAGTTCATTCCTGTCTTGTAAATAAATAAAGGTTTATTCCCTACTATCTCATAAACTTCTTTATTAGTTTTTAAAATAGACCAATTATTTTCTATAATTTTGGTAAAATAGTTGGAAAAACCATTATAGTCTACTATACAAGCACCTAAAAAGTTTTTTGTCTCTTCACCCTGTTTATCTTTTGGTGCCAAGTATTGACCTAACAAGGGTTTATGTTTGATTCCCCATCCTTGGTACACTTCATCTAAAATCTCCCCCACCATTTCCTTGGGATATCCCCTTTCCATAAATTTTTCCATCAAAAAAATGAATTCAGCTAATAAATCTTTATGTTCAGAGGTCATCCTAGCCACTCTGACTGCCTGCCCTTTAACTATACTTCTTTTTTGATGGTAGGGGTGCAGGCTGTCGAAATGGAGATAACTATTGCACCAAGTGTTTTCCGGAAAATCTTTGATTTAAAACCCCCAACCTTCTTGCTAATACTAATGTCCAAATAACTTATACTACTGTTTTGCACTTCGTGTGTAAAGGATAAAAAGTTGGTTGTTCCATTGATGTACCCTATAAATTCCTCCAGACTTCCCCTTTTGTAATCTTCACAAATGACAAAGATATCGTCCAAGAACCTCAAATATATTTTTATATATTTCTTAAATTCACTTTGAAATATATATCTTTCCTCCCACTCAAGGAGAACCAGGTTGGCGTATATGGGGGCGCAAGCCACCCCCATAGCTACCCCACTCACCTGTTTGTAATATTCACCTTGAAAGGTGATGAAATTGTTGTCCAAGACAACTTCCATCAACTCTAAAATCAACAATTTTTTATCTAATGGTAAATCCAGGTGTTATATTGACACTTTCTTCAAAATATTCAAATCCCTCCAACCTGGGAATACATGTAAAAAGATCTTTTACATCTATAGTAATCAATTTACAAGTTTCATACCAGAGACTGTCATTTATTTTACCCAAAAAGTCCCAAGAGTCTTGGACTAGATGTCTTTGTTCCTTAACAATCCCCTTTACAGTTTGATCAATAAAAACTGCCAATGGGTGTGTCTTAGATTTTTTAGCCGAAACAATAGGTTGAAAAGGGGGTTTCACAATGCTCTTATGTACTTTGGGTATTCCAAAAAACTGTGGAATATTAGGGTATATCTGTTTCAAAAAATTGTAAGTCTCCCTCTCTATCCTGTTTTCCATAAGATATTCCTCCAATAGGGAATCAATCCTTCTGTATGCTATTTGAATCTCGTTATAGGAAACAGTAGTATAGGTATTTTCTTCTGTCAATAATATTGTTAAAACATCATTATACATTTCCTGATAGAAAATGACCAAACCCCCACCTTTATCCGGTTGCATAAATCTAAGGTTCCCTTCCTTCCTTAGTACTTCTAACAATCTTTTTTCTTCTTCTTTTAAATTCTGTTGTACCATATCTCTCCTATGATTTCCACATATCTCATAAATTTCATTGGTAACTATTGTTTCAAAAATGTTAATAACCGGGTGTAAAGGTGGGTTATATACACTACTTCTAGTCATTGTGTTTGTGATAGATTGATTTAATCTCTCCAGGTTCTTTTCATTTTTATTATTAATAAGGTGATATTTATTGTTGTTTCTCAATCTCAAATTTAACTTTCTAAGATATAACTTTAATTCTATCAAAATGTTAGCTAAATCACCATAAGTAGAACTAACAAATTTGAACCCCCTGGAAAACAGTTCAAAATGTTTCTTTTCCAACCTTAAAGTGGTATAATTGTAAATTTTAAAGCCTTTGTATTCAAAAATTATACCATTTGTTTCCTGTATATTTTCGTCTATCTCCCTCTCCTCCCCCTGTTTTTCCATGCAAAACTGTTCCCATCTGGGTATTGCTGTGGTCCTGGGTCTGAGGGTATCCGAGTTTTGCTGGCTAACCGTTCGGATCTCCTTGGCCCTAAAAAAGTTTCTGTAGGTTCATGGAAAGAATCTAATTCATCCAATAATCTATTTCCATTTCTATAGTTTCTCCCTGGTTCATATCTGTCAGGTAAGTCCACATTTTTTGATGCTCCTGCATCCACCCGATTAATAAATGCTTTGTCATTTTTACCAGAAAAGTGTTCAGATGGCTTTTTAACAGTTTGGAATGGTTGGGGATAACTTCTACCCTTGTTATACTGTTCCTTATCTCTCAACAGCTTGTTCTGCTTCCTCTCAAAATTTTGTTATCAACAGGGTGAAGAGACAAAAAACTTTTTAGGTGCTTGTATAGTAGAATATAATGGTTTTTCCAACTATTTTACCAAAATTATAGAAAATAATTGGTCTATTTTAAAAACTAATAAAGAAGTTTATGAGATAGTAGGGAATAAACCTTTATTTATTTACAAGACAGGAATGAACTTTAAGAGACTATTTGAAAAAGGGAATATAGAGTTTAAGAATAGGAAAGGAACATTTTCCTGTGGTAGTTGTAGACAATGTTCACATATTAATCAGGTAGAAGGTGTTCATTTGAGGAATGGCCTGGACAGTAAAGTGAGGTTTTGTAAAGGTAATTGTCGAAGTAGAATGTTGGTATATTTGGCTACCTGTACCCGATGTCCTTCATTTTATGTCGGTAAGACGGAAAGGGCACTGAAAGACAGAATTTATGAACATATGAATGACATCAGGATTAAAAAGGAGACCAGTGCCCTTTACAATCATACTACGCTGTGTAGATTGTTTACTGATTTTAAATTTGGCATTTTGGATATGGTTAAAACGGACATCAGGGGAGGGAATGCTAAAAACAATCTACTACAAAAAGAGATCAGGTGGAATTGAGACTGAGGTCTAACATCACACCAGGTCTCAATGAATATATCAATATAAAGGCCATCCTAGTGGACAAAGCAGGAATTGTTTGACTCCCATTTATTTAGTAGAGTTTCTTTCAGTTCTGGTAAATTTATTGAGAACATTATTAAAAACTATTTTTGTGATATATACATATATATAAACATATATATGTATATATATATTTTTTTAAAAGACACCACATATCATCAGTAATTTTCTCAATCATCAGGACAAGACTTAATTATTTTTAATGATTTATTATTATATATTTATTAACATTTTTTATATTTATTTAATAATTTATTATCATTATATACATTTTTCATTCATTAACATACTAGTTTAAATTAAATACATGGCTGAATAAAAAGGAGGGCATTCAAACTTATTTTTATTAAATTTTAACCATTGCATAATAAAGAATTTTTTCTTCTTTTTACATATATAAACGGTTCCCTATCAGAAGCCTGAAACACTATAAGCCTGAAAATCAAAATCCTGAAAACTATAGACTGAAAGTTCAAAATCCTGAAAGCCCAAAATCCTTAAACTCAAAATCCTGAAAACACAAATAATGCTAATATGTCACTATAAAGACACTAATATCTACCAACTGACCCTGACCCTAACCCTAACCCTAAGGTCCGTCACTATCGCACACTCACCTGACCCGTGCCCTAACCCTAACTCACTTAAACTGCCCCTAACCCCAATATTTGTCACTATTGCATACATGCCTAATCTGCGCCCTAACCCTAACTCACTTAAACCGCCCCTAACCCTAACATAAAACCAACCGCACACTTACCTGAACCCAACGCATGACCCAACACCACAGGGCTAACAATAGCAAAGCCACAATGACGTCAGTATGTCCATTTTGTGTTTTCAGGATTTTGAGTTTCAGGATTTTGGGCTTTCAGGATTTTGAGCTTTCAGTCTATAGTTTTCAGGATTTTGATTTTCAGGCTTATAGTGTTTCAGGCTTCTAATAGGGAACCATATAAACATATAAAGAAAACTAGACTATATGTTTAAGCACTGTTGCACTTTATGCCGTCTTTTTAATGTTTTGCAGTTTAAACAAGGAAACAGCATACTTAAAAGAAGAGAATTTTTAACCTTCAGAGTTGGTTTCAATAATTGTAATTAATTGAACAAATATTTGTAAATTGGATAATTGTTTTTAACGTGTATAAAAATAGGAGGCACCACTGGTTCATTATCTGATGAAGTCTGCTTTGGGCAGACGAAAGCGCTCATTTCATTGGAATTTTATTGTGGGAGTTGGAAAATAAAAGAACTGATTTATCTGTCGGTGGTATGGAACTTTTTGTCTTTTTGGTTACCAGTGTTTTTGTCCAGTTGGAGTTTCTTTTTGGTTCCGTTGCTGACTGACAGAGTGTTTTAAGTATCTCTTTGAACCATTGGTGCTTCAGGATGGAAGAATCTTTAAACGACCCCACTATCATTAGGTTCGATCCTGTACTTAATGATAGTGTAAATTTACTTCAAATGCAACAGGAAGTTTCCCGTCTAAGGGAAGAGATTTCCACCCTTCATGGAGATCTCACTAAACTCATTGAATTATTTACACAAGGTGAACCGACAGAGTGATTAAATCCAGGGGAAACCGCCTGAGCAAATGCTCTGACGCAGCCAGTGACGTCATCTCCACGCTCGGTGAATGGGAGTTATGGTGGGATGAAAAGGAACGAAGGAGAGGATCAGCAAAAGAAAAGGCATGTAAACGATGATGTTGGTCAACAGCAGAAGGAGATGGAAAACATCGCAATGGACATCCGGGGGTCCCTTCAGCAGCGAAACACTCAGTTTTTCAAAGGTACTGTACTTTGTAACTCCATTACTGTTGAGCGAGCGGTACCTGTGTCTTTACTGCAACAGTATTCCACTGGGGCGACAGTCTCACATTCTGTTGGTTTTAATGACATTATGGATAAAGTTTATGTGTTTGACAAATCTTTGCCAACCAATCAAGAAGGGTTGAATCAAAGAAATGAAAAAGTTTCTGCATGCAATGAAGCAACTTTAAAGGACATGATGCATACATTTGAAAAAATGTTGTTTAAGTATAAATGTATAAAAATTGACAATAATTATCTGCATCAGTGTTTAAGCAACAAGATAGTCCCTCAGGGATTAAGATTTTTTAAATACCCTTTTGGTATAACTTATACGGAAAATGTTTTAAAAGATTTTCATAGTTTTTTTGATGACTGTGGGTTTGCTTTGATTTCAAAGCTAATTAAACATAATGAAGTGCAACTTAATAAGTTTTTAAGTGACTTGGATGGTCTCCATAGTGATATTATTAAGGATTTATTGTTTGATGAATATGAGAATTTATACTACAAAATTTTAAAGAGAGTTGATAACAAAATAGATAAAGTTTTTGAGAGGAAGCAGAACAAGCTGTTGAGAGATAAGGAACAGTACAACAAGGGTAGAAGTTATCCCCAACCATTCCAAACTGTTAAAAAGCCATCTGAACACTTTTCTGGTAAAAATGACAAAGCATTTATTAATCGGGTGGATGCAGGAGCATCTAAAAATGTGGACTTACCTGACAGATATGAACCAGGGAGAAACTATAGAAATGGAAATAGATTATTAGATGAATTAGATTCTTTCCATGAACCTACAGAAACTTTTTTAGGGCCAAGGAGATCCGAACGGTTAGCCAGCAAAACTCGGATACCCTCAGACCCAGGACCACAGCAATACCCAGATGGGAACAGTTTTGCATGGAAAAACAGGGGGAGGAGAGGGATTTAGACGAAAATATACAGGAAACAAATTGTATACTTTTTGAATACAAAGGCTTTAAAATTTACAATTATACCACTTTAAGGTTGGAAAAGAAACATTTTGAACTGTTTTCCAGGGGGTTCAAATTTGTTAGGTCTACTTATGGTGATTTAGCTAACATTTTGATAGAATTAAAGTTATATCTTAGAAAGTTAAATTTGAGATTGACAAACAGCAATAAAAATCACCTTATTAATAATAAAAATGAAAAGAACCTGGAGAGATTAAATCAATCTATCACAAACACAATGACTAGAAGTAGTGTATATAACCCACCTTTACACCCGGTTATTAACATTTTTGAAACAATAGTTACCAATGAAATTTATGAGATATATGGAAATCATAGGAGAGATATGGTACAACAGAATTTAAAAGAAGAAGAAGAAAGATTGTTAGAAGTACTAAGGAAGGAAGGGAACCTTAGATTTATGCAACCGGATAAAGGTGGGGGTTTGGTCATTTTCTATCAGGAAATGTATAATGATGTTTTAACAATATTATTGACAGAAGAAAATACCTATACTACTGTTTCCTATAACGAGATTCAAATAGCATACAGAAGGATTGATTCCCTATTGGAGGAATATCTTATGGAAAACAGGATAGAGAGGGAGACTTACAATTTTTTGAAACAGATATACCCTAATATTCCACAGTTTTTTGGAATACCCAAAGTACATAAGAGCATTGTGGAACCCCCTTTTCGACCTATTGTTTCGGCTAAAAAATCTAAGACACACCCATTGGCAGTTTTTATTGATCAAACTGTCAAGGGGATTATTAAGAAACAAAGACATCTAGTCCAAGACTCTTGGGACTATTTGGGTAAAATAAATGACAGTCTCTGGTCTGAAACTTGTAAATTGATTACTATAGATGTAAAAGATCTTTTTACATGTATTCCCAGGTTGGAGGGATTTGAATATTTTGAAGAAAGTGTCAATAAACACCTGGATTTACCATTATATAAAAAAATTGTTGATTTTAGAGTTGATGGAAGTTGTCTTGGACAACAATTTCATCACCTTTCAAGGTGAATATTACAAACAGGTGAGTGGGGTAGCTATGGGGGTGGCTTGCGCCCCCATATACGCCAACCTGGTTCTCCTTGAGTGGGAGGAAAGATATATATTTCAAAGTGAATTTAAGAAATATATAAAAATATATTTGAGGTTCTTGGACGATATCTTTGTCATTTGGGAAGATGACAAAAGGGGAAGTCTGGAGGAATTTATAGGGTACATAAATGGAACAACCAACTTTTTATCCTTTACATACGAAGTGCAAAACAGTAGTATAAGTTATTTGGACATTAGTATTAGCAAGAAGGTTGGGGGTTTTAAATCAAAGATTTTCCGGAAAAACACTTGGTGCAATAGTTATCTCCATTTCGACAGCCTGCACCCCTACCATCAAAAAAGAAGTATAGTTAAAGGGCAGGCAGTCAGAGAGGCTAGGATGACCTCTGAACATAAAGATTTATTAGTTGAATTCATTTTTTTGATGGAAAAATTTATGGAAAGGGGATATCCCAAGGAAATGGTGGGGGAGATTTTAGATGAAGTGTACCAAGGATGGGGAATCAAACATAAACCCTTGTTAGGTGAATACTTGGCACCCAAAGATAAACAGGTTGAAGAGACAAAAAACTTTTTAGGTGCTTGTATAGTAGAATATAATGGTTTTTCCAACTATTTTACCAAAATTATAGAAAATAATTGGTCTATTTTAAAAACTAATAAAGAAGTTTATGAGATAGTAGGGAATAAACCTTTATTTATTTACAAGACAGGAATGAACTTTAAGAGACTATTTGAAAAAGGGAATATAGAGTTTAAGAATAGGAAAGGAACATTTTCCTGTGGTAGATGTAGACAATGTTCACATATTAATCAGGTAGAAGGTGTTCATTTGAGGAAGGGCCTGGACAGTAAAGTGAGGTTTTGTAAAGGTAATTGTCGAAGTAGAATGTTGGTATATTTGGCTACCTGTACCCAATGTCCTTTATTTTATGTCGGTAAGACGGAAAGGGCACTGAAAGACAGAATTTATGAACATATGAACGACATCAGGATTAAAAAGGAGACCAGTGCCCTTTACAAGCATACTACGCTGTGTAGTTTGTTTACTGATTTTAAATTTGGCATTTTGGATATGGTTAAACCGGACATCAGGGGAGGGGATGCTAAAAACATTCTACTACAAAAAGAGATCAGGTGGCAATTGAGACTGAGGTCTAACATCACACCAGGTCTCAATGAATATATCAATATAACGGCCATCCTAGTGGACAAAGCAGGAATTGTTTGACTCCCATTTATTTTGTAGAGTTTCTTTCAGTTCTGGTAAATTTATTGAGAACATTATTAAAAACTATTTTTGTGATATATACATATATATAAACATATATATGTATATATATATATATTTTTTTTTTTAAAAGACACCACATAACATCAGTAATTTTCTCAATCATCAGGACAAGACTTAAATATTTTTAATGATTTATTATTATATATTTATTAACATTTTTTATATTTATTTAATAATTTATTATCATTATATACATTTTTCATTCATTAACATACTAGTTTAAATTAAATACATGGCTGAATAAAAAGGAGGGCATTCAAATTTATTTTTATTAAATTTTAACCATTGCATAATAAAGAATTTTTCTTCTTTTTACATATATAAACACATAAAGAAAACTAGACTATATGTTTAAGCACTGTTGCACTTTATACCAGCTTTTTAATGTTTTGCAGTTTAAACAAGGAAACAGCATACTTAAAAGAAGAGAATTTTTAACCTTCAGAGTTGGTTTCAATAATTGAAATTAATTGAACAAGTATTTGTAAATTGGATAATTGTTTTTAACGTGTATAAAAATAGGAGGCACCACTGGTTCATTATCTGATGAAGTCTGCTTTGGGCAGACGAAAGCGTTCATTTCATTGGAATTTTATTGTGGGAGTTGGAAAATAAAAGAAGTGGTTTATCTGTCGGTTGTACGGAACTTTTTGTCTTTTTGGTTACCAGTATTTTTGTCCAGTCATACTACATGTGATTGTCAAGGTCATATGCCACAGATCAGGCAGGTGTACTGTTAACCTGTGCTGGTCTACATGGTGTAATACAGGGATGTATGCTAACTACTACTATGACTGTATAATTTGCATGCCTTCTTCTATGACACATGCATGCTGTTGTGTGAAACCCAGGGATGTATGATAACTACCACTATTATTGTCTGAGCTGCATGCCGTCTACCATATCACATGCATGTTGCATACCTTCTGTCATATCACATGCATGTTGGGTGCCATAGCATGTGTCTGTGTCTGTGTGTGTGTCTGTTGTATAGATTGTAATGTACAATTCTTGTCTGCCCCTATGATGTAGGTGCATTCCCCTCCTGCAGACCATCTGATGTTAGTGTCCCCACAAACTCTAGCAGTGATGATGAACGTATGCTTGAGGCATAGGCAGGGTTGTCAGGGGCTGAATTTGTGCCATTGGTTGCCATTCCACCTATATCTCTCTCATCCCCGCACACAGTTCTCATGCCAACACATACTCCATCACCAATGGCCATAGAGGAAGGACAGTTGGCATGTGGAAGCTTGGAACAGGAAAGTGTGGAGGCTATGGAAGGTGTGCCTGCACACCATGGTGTCAGCCAACTGACTGGTGATGCCCCACACAGGCATGTGGCCAGTGCTGCTCATAGGAAGACTTCTGACCAACATGCCCCTGCAAGACAGAGAACAGCAGCTGGTGTCAGCAGACGCATGTTTCAGGCTGTAATGGAGGCACAGGCACGTACTGAATGGCACAACAGAGAAGATCAGAGGCTTCAGAGGGCTGCTGTCCATTATTTAAACAACAACATCCAGGCAATGGCAAATGCTCAATAGCAGATTGCTGAAGTTTTGGATAGACGATTGGGTGACATGGTTGGAGTCCTTGACCATGGCATGACAATCCGCGAGTTTGAGCTACCTGTGCTAGGACATCTGGTAGGAGTGAGGCGCCGGGCATGTGGACATAGGCCAGCTACATCACCTGTTTCAGGTCTACGTGAATGAGCTACCTCACATGCCCTCTCCCATAGTGGCAGTAGCAGCATCAGTGCAGCTGGTGCTGTGCTGTCCACACCAAGACACAGCAGGCCACGTGCATGTGGCCCTGGATGGTCTCAACAGGGACATGATTACAGTGGACATGTGTCATCAGACAGTACCCAATCTGCACCTCTGCCTGGTAGTGCCTGTGCAACCTCTGGCAGGCACAGGTCACATGGCTGTGGCTGGACACCGTGAACTGTAAAACCTGGCATGTACAGTCCGCAGCTGTCAATAATACCCCTGTGTAGGCCAGATACATGCCAGAACTGTGTGTATACATACACGCACACACCGGAAACATATGTAGGGCACCACAATACACACATGCATAACATCCACACATGCCCAATTAGATCAAAGGCCCTAACCCACACACATGATGTCATCCAATGGTGCAGCCTAGGCCTCTGGCAAACATTATCACCCTGTGCATATGATGATGCCTGTGCCGCATCCCTGTCATCCACACCATCGGTGCAGGGACATGCTCATATGGTCTGATGCACAGGGTGAACAGACTAGGAAGATAAGTGTAGATTACAATTATTGTGTACTGTTGACAGGCAGCAGACATACCATGTAGTACAGGTTTAGAATGCATTTTGTACTGTTAACAGTATGTGTCTTGTGTAACAACAGTAACTGCATGTTAATCATGATGTGCTGCTTTCCTCCTTCAGGTCTAATTGCATGTGCCAGTGGATGTCAGTGTTTGCAGTTAGTGTCCCATATGTAAATGTGGACTACTCACAGGTATGTATGTAAATACCAGCATGCACTTTGTAGCTTCCACATCACAGTTAGAAAGTCCCACGTTCCAAACACGTCTACAGATCTACTGATCCAAGAGCATGATAGCTGTGTATTAAGCTACTGTGGCTAGAGACGTGACATCCATACTGGGTGACATCACAGGTACAGTTACATGGAGTGGGGAGGTAAGAGAGTGGTCTAGCTGATGACAAGGGTAGAGGCCAGTGGAAAGCGTGATGCCTCATTGGGAAGCAGTAATACATGTTCCCATGACAGGATGAGAACACATAACTACACTCACACACTCAAGTATTCACACACATGTATTCAGAGACACAGTAACACACCCACACACTCACAGATTCACCGACACATTAACACACACAAACAGTTGCTAGTGTTGAGGTGAGGACCCTTGCCTATGTGCAAATCATCATCATTACAGCACTGTGCACTTACATGCTGCACCACAGAGATTACACATGTACTGGTAGTCAGTATGGCTTACGATCTATGACATAACAGAGATAGTAGATTGCATTGCCTGGATGTGGGAAGGGGTCTTATCAGTTCACTATGGTAACATACATCCTCCCTCCAGGGACCACACACACACACACACACACACACACACACACACACACACACACACACACACACACACACACACACACACTGTGGCATTCACTACTGCATACACCTATGTCACGCACATACAGATACCTCACATGTGTGAGATACACACCCCTGCCTATGTCCTGCTTTCTACATTGCAGTCTGTACAGATGTCTACAACAGTGTACAGGAGAGCGACTAACAATTGAGATGTATTCCCCACCATACGTGACATATATGGACACACACCCAACCACACATGCCAGTACTGTGAATCAAACACCTGCCTATCTCATGATACGTATGACAGACTTACATCAGTAGTGCATGCATTACAAATTGTACTGACGCTTCCTTTGGCAACTGTGCTGATATATGCACATGGGAGGTCTTAACTGTTACAAGTGTCAAGTGATTTACCTTCGGTGTCACCCTGACCGCTGTCTAAGTTGTGTGTTTTCACCTTCAATTAACAAAACCATAGGTTAGCGGTTACACAGGTTATTATAGGACTGCTAGTGACACACCTGTGAGCTGTCCTCAGCAAACATCTATCTGCAAAGATTCCCCACCACTTAGTTATTTCCACACATTTGTCCATACTTCAAGTACATCTTACCGTACTTTCAGCATATCACCATATACAGTTGGCAATGTTGAGGCTGCATTGCAACTGCATGATGTACTAAGACACACATCACCTGCAAACATCAGCAACTGCACACGCATGGTATATGAATGCACACCACTACATGTACATGTCTGTAGGTCCTACATTCCTGTCAATTGGGCATGTTTGTAGGCATTGCAATTGGTGGACATGTGTAATGACATACATGACACATGGACTGTTGTATGATATGATAGATGTCATGGGTGACCAGTACAGAGGGAATGTTACCTTTGTCAACATTGATATCACACCTTATGTACTGTTAGCATTCAGCAGCCATGGACCTACCTTCCATGTGCATGTGTGTAATGGCTGTACCCACCTGTCTGCACAAAGGACAACAACAGCTATGTTATTTACATATATGTTGTATGGCTGTGGCATGTACATATCCAGGGCAGGTACATGTATGTCATATCCAAACACAAAGGTGTTTACTGGTGTACAGCAACAGTCATCTGTTAATGATGTAAATAACCGAGGGCCCCTGGTATGTGTACAGCTGACCTGGTTGCAAACAGTGGTATCATTGCATTGCATAACACATGATGCAACTGTGTCAGTACATGGGGACTCTGCACAGGTGATGTAGAGCTAGGTACAGTCCACTGGTAAAAGGTCACATAGTTTTGTACTATTATATGTCCTACCACATGTATGTGTGTTGGTGGTCTGGGGGCATGGTGGTGTCTGAGGGTTACATCCTAGAATGCAGCTATTGACACTGTAACCTGCACCTGACTCATCTGTGATGCCTTTTGTGGGAGTACTGGTCAGTACATGTGAGTGGCCTTTATGTATGTGGGGACACCACCACCTGGAGTGGTCCATACCTGTGTTATGGCCTTCATGTCTGGTTCTGAGGTATATGGTGGTAGTGCTATTGTGCACTACAGAGCCTTCAGCCAGGTGTTCCTCACTGCACAGATGTCAGTATTCCCCATTGTTGGATCTACAATGAGCAGCTGTGATTACGAACACTACACATCTAGCACTGGTTAGCATAAGCATACAATACAGTTGTCCTCTACGTGTCAGGGTGTTATCCTGTGTTTAGGACATTTGACTTGGAATGGCACTATATGGGCGAATGCGACCTAGGTATTATCCTCACTCCCTTAAATCATGGATGCATGTGATATGTGACAAAGGCCTGTCTACTTTCAGTCATGTCATCCCAGAATGACAAACACTGGTCAACCTCATAATTACAGCAGGACATTGGCTCATTGTGTGGGTCAAGCAGTAGCCACTTCTAGCAAGACATAACTGCGAGTGGTAGTATTGTGCTTGGTATAGAATGGTACATCTAAGGTGACGGACAGCAGCAGATGTTGTATAGAAGACCGGTGTCAGATATATGTAGTGCAGCATTCCTGCTAACAATGACAACTACTAACACTGGAGTCCATTACAATGTGTTCTTTACGTCTAACTGTAATAGCATGGCCATGACAACTACTAACACCGGAATGCATTACATTGTGTTCTTTACATCTAACTGTAATAGCATGGCCATTGTGGCCTTCCGTGTTTAGAATCAGAGTGCAGCCCAAACAGCCCTGTGCTACTAAGTGTATGAGCATGCCCAGTATAATCTTGGGTAGATGGACACATAGTGCATTCCGAACAGCTCTATGCTACTAAGTGTGTGAGCATGCCCAGTGACACATTATGTTGGCTATGTACCTCTATGTGTATGGGCATGGCCATTGTAACCCTGTATAGTGATAGTAGTCATCCATTCCACAGATGGGCATACTCCAGTTCAGGATGGAGTCCTACTTTAAACACACAGGTTCACAGGTATGTACATCTTAACTGCCAGCATCACTGTTGATGTCCACATTCCTAGAAGGTCATAATGACAGCCTTGAAATGTGTAGTCTCTGTGGCGCGACTCGTAGCTATGTAGTATTGTAATAGTGATCTGTAGACAGGCAGGTGTTCTGATCCCACCACTGGCGTGCATGTGTGTGTGTGTGTGTGTGTGTGTGTGTGTGTGTGTGTGTGTGTGTGTGTGTGTGTGTCTCCGTCTGCCTGAGGACAGAATAATACTTTTCACACTCCTTACAATTCATATACCCAACTTTGGCAAGGCTGATGATGTCACCCACCTAGAAATACACCTCTGAGAGTGGTGTGACCCAGTAATCTCAGTAGCATGTTCTGTAACTGCGTAATGCTGTAGTGTGATAAAGTAGTTAGGTCAGTGTTCTATTCCCAGACATACCAACTGTGTGTGTGTGTGTGTGTGTGTGTGTGTGTGTGTGTGTGTGTGTGTGTGTGTGTGTGTGTGTGTGTGCCTGTCGGTGTGAGACAAGTACAGTGCTTTGTAGTGTATGCACTCTCTGTACAAATCACATGACCACCTTTGTCAATCCTGCTGTTGTCACCCACCTAGGAATACACCTGTAGGAGTGCTGTAACCCATTATTTGCCATAGCATGTGCCCTAAGTACGTTTTGCTGCAGTGCAATAGGGTAGGTAGGGGTTCAAATACAGGACATGGCAAGTGTGTGTGTGTTTGGCTGTCAGAGCCTGTGTAGAGGTGGCTATGAGTGTCTAACCACTGGACATGTTGGGGAGCGGATTTTGTAGTTTTCCTATATGGTGTCCATCTTATGACACATTGGCCACCTCATGAGGAGAACAGATGTCAGTCAGCCACGAGACTGTGTTGGCAAGCCTGGTGAACAAAGTATGCAACCCTACTAGTACCCGATATATGTCCTGCACCCATGTGCTATACACAAACACACTTGCCTAGGATATCCCTCTATGTTGCTAGTACCATGCACAGTGATGACAGATAGTAGGCATGGTGTGAATGCAGTGGGCTGCAGAGGACATGGCACCCTGTACAGTGGTACAATAGGCACATAATTGTGGACAATGTACCTTCACTATGTTCCCCACTAGATACCTGCAACATATGTGGTGCCATCAAAAGTGATCCACAGAGGACATACAATGCCATACACATGTGCTCTGTATGGACCAATGCCACTGACAACAGGGAATACCTGTATCATGCTATCGATGCAGGTGCAGGGTCGACCTGCTGACTACAAGCAGGTTTGGCCACACCAGGCCAGTATTGGCTTATTGAGGGATAATAGTCTGTGTACACAACATGTGCCTGCCAAACCAAGTACACCTGTACATGTCACTGTACAGTATTGTGGGACATGCACATCCCAGGCAATGTTCATGTGAAGGACTATCAAACACAAACATGGCATAAATTGCAAAGCTATGGCCATACACATTGGTAACCAGGATGTCAGGACAGATCATGCAGTACCCATCTGTCTGGGACATTGCAGACACTACACCCCTGTACCACACTGCACACCATTGTCGGGTGGCACGATGCCAAGGATTACCCCTCACCCAGCCTTGTACAGCCATCTTGCACAGCCAACCACTACACACCCATGAAGCAATGCATGTATGCATGTAAGTACTGGCACCTTGTGTCTGCGTGTGGGTTATGATGCTCCTAACCACAGTCACTCCCAGTATAGCCCTTGTTGGCATACCAACAGATGTAAAACACTTTCACATGCCCTAGCCCATAGAACCTCCAGATATCCCCTGTGGTACATGTAGCCCTGTGCATTACTGCAGTGTGGCAAACTAAGTAGTTAGGGTGTATATTTGTTGCCCTGGCAAAGAGTGTCAATGTGAGTCCATCAGAGACTGTGGTTGTGGTGACAATGGCATCCATTCACGTGGACAGCCATGTGTGCTACACCTAATGTATGTCTACTATATCTCTGTTGCAGATGTCTGTCACCTACACAAATATATGTTCTTACAGCACAGCAACATGTCGGCTTTGTGGCACATGTAGTAACTTCATGCACATGTAATAGTAATGACTAGTCAGTCAGGGGTTTGACACCTGTACTGTTAGGTGTGTGGCAGATGATGCTGAGGGTTTAGTCTCCAAGCCCTTCTCTGGTGTACTTTGTCTGTCCCTCCCACACACTCTCTGGTGGATGTGGAGGTGTACACCTGCTCAGCAGCAGCATGTGTATTGTAAGTGATGGACATGATCAGGTGATGGCCTCTACACTTATTGCAGTCCTCCTCTAGCTGATTGCATGTGGAGCAGCTGTGATGGTGTTCCCATAGCCATTCGCATGATAAACACAGTACACTATCTAGGAACATCATGTTGATGTTTGGCCATGACAGTCGCTGTGAGTGGTACCTGGATGTGGTGTTCTGAAACGGCATCACAGATGATATCTGGATGTTCCATCATACACAGTGGGAAATAGCCTAAAGACAGGAGGGTGATGTGTCACACATGACTACAGCATGAAAGTGTAGCTATGCTGCATTGAGACTACTGCCTGTTTAACATGTTGTGTGTGGTAATGGCTATTCTGCATGTTTTAAAACAGACATGACAGTACTCTGTTCTTGAAGGACCCCCATCTGTAGAGCCATCTGTGGACTGGTCAGTTTGTGGAACCATTTATTTCCTGTGTTACACACTGAATGCACATCCCTGCACAGCAGGAAAATAGTGTGAGGATTGCAGACAGTACATGGTGATAGGGATGTGTTACTGCCATAGCATCCCTGACTGGACATATGTCACATGAAACAGTGGTATGACAGACACTGTCTGGGGTTCCCAGTGACAAGCCAATAATGGGCAACTGTTCATAGTTGCAGTCACATGTCTACTACGCATTGTACAGATGTCATGCAGTATATATATGTATGTGTTGTGCTCCCTCTGCAAATGTATACCATCTGTTGTGTTGGGTTGATGGTGATATCTATGCATACTGCTGTAGGTAATCCTGAATGCTGTTGCCTATCACTAAGCCATATCTGAGTTTACACTGCAACACCATAGGCTGTATGGGTTGGGAGGTCCCGGCAGAACCTCCTGTCCCACCTCAGCTGACCATGGCAACAGGCACCAGCACATCTGGGGCCCAGCCTTGGACCTCAATCTCTGTTGGCTCTGCTCCACCTTCTGGTGGTACCACCACTGAGGATGGGGCATGTCCCCCCTGGGAGCAGGGCCAGACAGGAACATGTCTGCTGTTGTGCAGTCCCAGATGTGGTGCATTGGGGGCTCACTAAGGGGTTCCGAAGCCAAATATGCAAGCTCAAGGGTGGAGTGTCACATTTACAGGGTGAGGCTGCTCCTCCTGGACAGCCCCCAGGACTGCCTTCCTTGCAGCTGTTTTGCTGCAGTGGCGGCTGCCCATGGCTGGGGACCTCTGTTCCCATCGGCTTGTGAATGCCGAACACCCATCCCTGTCCAAGAAGTATCCCCCCACATGGTCATATACCGACCCTGTATGTTGTCTTGTCTGTGATTCTACCCTACCTATCCTCCACGGGCATACCTACTCTCCTTCCCCTAAATCATACTCTCACCCTACGGAAACATAAGGCCAATCAGTTCCTAGGACAACATCTGCCCTATACATAGCTGTCCATTTCACACACATGCCCATTGGACACATGTAACCCTTGTAATATGTATCACAACATACTCCTGTTATCCTCACCCCTGTCCTTCAGGTGCACAATCCTGGTATGCAAATCACTCCTAAATGGTCCCGGTACACGTGATGAGGATGACCCCATTGTACACACAACACTACTGGTCCTTCTATGGTTACCCCATTTACCTTTATCATGATAATGATGTTGCACACAGCACCTTGCAAGAGTACTGTTCTCACATAATGATTGGACAGGTACTTTTGTGTTAATGTACATAACATGCACAGAGTGAGTGATGTATACAGCCTATGTACAACTGTTTGCATGTATGAATGACGTCTGTCTGAGGGAGTCTTGATATTGCATAGGACAACACAACTACATAATACAGGCATTGCTGGTGTTTCCCTTTTCATTCATTTGTAATGCTTTGTTGCCACATGGTATGTTCCTGATATATCTCTATATATGTATGTACCTATATGCTGGACATAAACACTCACATATACATCTACATGATGGGATACATTCCTATACTGTTGAA
>NC_056726.1:1550071365-1550083865 GCF_019279795.1 Protopterus annectens
ACTCCTGGGCAGATTTTTATGACATATGCTGACAGCACTATATAATACCATAGTCGCTGTTGATTCCCTTTGCATCCCTATTCTATGTTTTACTGTTACGACGTTCATTCTTCATATATATATATATATATATATATATATATATATATATATATATCCACACATATATATATATATATATATATATATATATATATATATATCCACACACATATATATATATATATATATATATATATACAATCTGTGTGTGTGTGTATATATATATATATATATATATATATATATATATATATATATATATATACACACACACATAAAATGTGGGACATAAATATGTCCTACAATCACAGGACATTTGCCATTTTTAATATTTTTGGTAAGGACACAACTGCCCAGAGAGGGACTGTCCCTCACAAAGTGGGACAGGTGGTAGCCCTAACCATTGAGCTAGGCTTAGCAAAGGGCAGTGGCATGCAAACATGTTGTGTTTCGTTTCCACCTGGTATAACAATCAACACTACAGTGGAATATGGGCACGGGGTTTTAAATGTCATTTGTTTGAGGGACGGGGGCTCAATATTCAGCTACGTGCCTTTGTGTTTACTTTTTATTTTGGTGTTCGCGGAACTGTCTTGTATGCTTTGCATACATTTTAGTATCCACGGACACTGACAGGCATGATTACTATAAGAGGCAGGCTGTACTAGTCAGCATTTTAGGTTGCGCGTCTGCAGCCGACATGTTCACGCCTCCGTGCAGTACTTCGACAGCCCCCTGCACTCGCGCACGTTTCCTGTGCATGTGGACGTTGCTGCAGCGTGCCTTCATTAATATGCATATGGTGCTGCTGCGCCATCTCTACACCACACGGTCAGCGCAAGGCTAACGCCATCCTTGCGTCAAGCTTCATGAATCCCGGGGAGGAAGTTTTATGTACAGCACATAAGAGAGCAGGGAGAGACTGATGACAGAAATTATCTGGTTAATAGTAGTTACACTGCAGAGATCAGAAATCAGATGGTAATATTTTGTAAAGAGCTAGATGTGTGATTATAAACTGATGGAAACCACATGGATATGAGTAAGAGCTGATTATCATAGAAAACAGCTACACAGCTGTGTAGTGCTCAACAGCTCCTGACTCATAGCTTAACTCATCCCATGGCTAATCAAGTTTGTAATAGAACTGACATAGCACTTACATACTATGGCAGAGACTGCAAGGTGAAATAGAATTACCTTGTTATAGGGAGGAGCTGCACAAGGCAAGCCTAATCGATATGAAGCACTGCAGAAGGGAATACGAACAAGATGCCTGATGTCACTGTCAAAGCGGTCTGGTGCAACAGAGTTTGTGTACACTCATGCATGCAATGATGGACCACGTATCTGCCATTCATGCTCGCCCATGTGATCCAGTGAGGAAAACCCCAACAAACTGCCAGCCAATTTCATCATAAATGGAGATGGAAGGGGGTTGGGAAATTAGGAAAGGAAGAATAGCAATAATAAAAAAAAAATACACAACCATAATCAAAACGCATGGTGTATAAAGAAGAAGTATAGGATGGAAAGGCAGAAAGGAATGATTGTGGAAGAGACAAAGGAAGTAAGAAATATAATAGGAGTGAAAAGTATACATAACATGCAGACATGCAGAAGCAGTAAGGATAGAAAAGCTATTCTTAATACTGAACGAACAGAGGCATAAACAGGGTGGACATCTGGTGACAGGAAATAGGAGCTGCAGTTGGACAGCAATCAAAGTATGGCAAAAGACATATGAGCAAAGGGAACACCTGAATGGAAATATGACAAGGTCCATAAATGGATTGCAAGTTGACCGAAAGAGTAACGCACTCAACTATTAGTGACCTCCATGACTGATGTCCTTAGTAGCTGATGGTCAGAGCCTGTTGATTGCATGACTAAAAATGCCATATCAGAATGTTAAGGCAGGCATCCTGATTTCAGCATACATTAACCTCTGCATCTGATGCCAGAAGATTATAGGAGCTTCCCAAAAGCCACTGTCACAAAAGAAGTCTATGCACCTCCCTCCCACATTTAAGAAGTGTTAGACCACGTTTAGCAGGTTAGAAATAGTGACCTCTTGTTACTCATTGTCTATATCACTGTGTCACCAGTGGTTTCAGGTAGTGACCACTGGTAACCCAGTGCTAATGACATTGGCTAGTGCATTCAGGGGTGACAGCATCTCAGGTTATCTATCACATCTGCGCCTGCAGAATGACATGGAAAAAGAAAACTCATTATTACACACAAATGGTGCACAATACAAGTCTGGTTTGCATGTGGAATGGCACAAATGGCTTATATAACCCTCTGCTGGGACAGTCACTACCACTTCCCATAACAATCCTGCCATGTTGTGCTGTCATTCCTCTGCTACTGTAAAACAAAGTATGCAGAACTCAATACACAGGTGCACCATCTGAATACACAGGTACACCATCTGAATACAAAGGTACACCATATGAATACACAGGTATGCCATCTGAATACACAGGTACGCCATCTGAATACACAGGTACACCATCTGAATATACAGGTACACCATCTGAATACACAGGTACACCATCTGAATACACAGCTACACCATCTGAATACACAGGTACACCATCTGAATAAACAGGTATGCCATCTGAATACACAGGTATGCCATCTGAATACACATGTACACCATCTGAATACACAGGTACACCATCTAAATATACAGGTGCATCATCTGAATACACAGGTACACCATCTGAATACACAGGTACACCATCTGAGTACAAAGGTACACCATCTGAATACACAGGTGCACCATCTGAATACACAGGTGCACCATCTGAATGCACGGGTACACCATCTGAAAACACAGGTACTCCATCTGAATACACAGCTAAACCATCTGAATAAACAGCTACACTATCTGAATACACAGATGCACCAGGTGAATACACAGCTAAACCATCTGAATACACAGTTACACTATCTGTATACACAGGTGCACCAGCTGATATACTGCTAAACCATCTGAATACACAGTTACACCATCTGAATACACAGGTGCACCAGCTGAATACACAGCTACACCATCTAAATACACAGGTACACCATCTGAATACACGGGTGCACCATCTGAATACACAGTTAAGCCATCTGAATACACAAGTACACCATCTGATTACACAGGTGCACCATCTGCATACACAGGTACTTAATCTGAATACACAGGTACACCATCTGAATACATGGGTATGACCTCTAAATACACGGGTATGCCATCTGAATACACAGGTACACCATCTGGTACACCACCTGAATACACAGGTACACCACCGGCTAAGAACTTGCTGTATTCAACTGGACGTATAAGAGAATTTAAGTACCTTTATCTGCACTTTTTTTTTTCAAAAAAATACAGTATTTATATTGATTTTAACTGTGTGTTGCAGGAATATTAACTGAACTGGAAGTTAGTCAGTGCTTGCTGAATTTTGTTATTTGCTAGTAATTACAGGTGTGGAGGTAGCCACATTCTTTGATTTTCTGTCCTTGCCTATTTAAGTGGTACAGTGTGAAATATTTTCTGCTTAAAAACCTCAACTTTGGCTGGGTAAGAACTTGCTGTATTCAACTGGACGTATAAGAGAATTATCAGATGGTGTACCTGTGTATTCAGGATTCCGGATATTGGCAAAGGCTCTTGCCACCCCCATAGTGCCTTTTTTAGGCAAGGCTCAAATTCTAAACCTACCACCCTAGAACACAAAAAAGGAAAAAAACTAAGGGTAATGCTGCTCAATGCCAGAAGTCTAAATCTCAAAATGCACGCACTCGAGGCCCTTCTCAGTATGGAGAACATCGATGTCTGTGCTGTGACAGAAACCTGGTTCAAGGCTCCTGAGAGCACCCGGCTATCAGGTTTTACCTCATATCATGCGTTCGCCCCAAAATCTGGACAATACCAAGAAAGGAGGGGTATCCATATTCATCAAGGACACCCACACCTCAAGACTGGTGGCAACGCGATGCATCGGAGACCATCCAGGTGCAATTAACCATAGGCAAGACTGCTCTGCAAATTGTAGCATGTTACAGGCCACCCTCACAAACTCAGGAACCTCACATGGCCTTCCTGAAAACACTAGAGGGATAAATGTATCACCAAACACCATCATACTAGGTGACTTCAATTACCCTAATATAGACTGGGAACACTACTCAAGCCCAAACACCCTAGCCCAAAAGTTCCTGTAATTCATAAACTCAAATGCCATGGAACAACTAGTCACCATCCCCACAAGAGGAGATAACATACTTGATCTCATCATCACGAACATGGGAGCACAATGTTCAACACCGGAGGTGTACCCCTCACTGGTGAGATCAGACCACAAACTAATCTCGCTGGAGGTCCTCATCCCACCCCACCTGAAATAAAAAGACCACAGTAAAGAACTTCTCAAAGCTGACATCACACTTCTAAAGACAAGTGTGGTCACCTTTAAGGCCCCGAGGCGGTGGAAAACAGTACTCAAGCCGCTGAATCACTTACAAATGCCTTCTACCAGCACCTGCAGGACTGCATGGATAAGGCAATCCCAAGCAAAACAAAGACTCTTTGTACCAAAGGCAAGCATCCAGTCTGGTGGACCCCAGCCATAAACAAACTCTACAACAAAGGAGGAAGCTACTACAAGATAGAGCAAAATCCTTAAAAGGTAAGACACCCTTGATCACTATAAGTAAAAACTAAGAGCTCTCATAAAATCATCCAAAGCAAATTTCGAGAGAAAAATAGCTAAAGACTCAAAAGACAATCATAAGGCCTTCTTTAGCTATGTTAGAAACCTGGGAGGAAACTCCCAGATATGCTCAGAGCTAGTTCAAAATGATGTGAAGATTACTGATCCTACAGACATTGCCAACATACTGGCTGACAGGTTCAGTGCAAACTTCTCCCCTCCCCAAAGGAGAGATATCTATACCAAACGATTGCAGCCCCCAAACATCTCCAGCGCCCAAGTGAGAACTGCTCTCTCCAAAGCAAAAACACAGCATCCATGGGACCTGATGGTGTCCCCGGCTGTGTGCTCCATGAACTCAATGAGGAATTAAACCCACAGCTAGGACAGCTGTTTAATCAAAGTCTTACCTCTGGATACGTACCCAGGAGTGGCACTGCAACTGTGGTACCACTTCACAAAGGCGGTGCCTCCACCGACCCTGGAAATTACCGCCCATTAGCTTGACAAGCCTTATCTGCAAAGCCATGGAGAGGATCATAATGGACCTCATAAATAAAGACATAGGAATTTGCAGACTTTGGATCCAACCCAGTTTGGCTTTGTCAAAGGCAGATCATGCCTTTTAAACTTGGTTGACTTTTTGAAACAGTCACCAAAGCCATTGATGAGGAAAGGCAGTCCATACAGCCTACCTCGATCTGGCTAAGGCCTTGATACAATACCCCATTCGGGTATCATTGAAAAACTCATCAGCTTAAATGTCAACCCATACATCACAAGATGGGTTGCAAACTGGCTGAGTGACAGAACCCACAGGGTCAGAGCTGCTGGCGCCATGTCAGACTCAAAGCCTGTCACAAGTGGTGTCCCACAGGGCTCAGTCCTGGGCCCACTCTTGTTTGGCATCTACTTTTCCGAAGTACAAGCAAACACAGGAGGGTTATGGCTGACAAAGTTTGCAGATGACTGCAAACTGGGCCATAGTAGAAAACACATCTGACACAGATATCCTTCAGAAGGGTCTCACAGAAACGGATAACTGGTGCCAGAGCCACGGCCTAAAGTTAAATGCCAAAAAATGCATAGTCATACCCTTCGGGAAAAACAAGGTTACCCCTAGCTACCAAATAGGTGGCAATCCACTGAGCACAGAAGAAGTTATCAGGGACCTGGGGACCCAGGTTGATAGTAGTCTGTCATTCGACACCCATGTAGCTAAAGTAGTTAGGAAGACCTTCTACATTGCCCACCTTATCATGAAGGGATTCTCATCTAGATCAAGGGAGGTCATAGTCTCCCTTTACTCATCACTCATCAGACCAATGATTGAGTACAATGCCCCATTCGGAATGTATCTGACCCGACACTTGCAGCAGCTGGAGAGGCCACAAAAGTTCCTCACCAAAAGGATAAAGGGTCTCAAAAATCTGTCCTATGCTGCCCGACTGAAAGAACTCCAGCTCTATTCAGTCGCCACCGCTTGCTCAGAGGTGACCTTTGCCTAACATACAAGGCCATGTCAAACCCAGATTTGATGAATATGCTTCACCTCAAAAATCTAGATCCATCAGAGCCACAAGGGCGGGAGACTTAAACCTTGACACGGCTATTAATAGGACGTGCTGGAGGGATAGATTCATCACCCAAAGACTCCCTATGCTGTGGAACAAAATCCCGGTACATGTGAGGCAGAGCACCTCGCTGGCCTTGTTCAAGAGAAATCTTGACCAATGGATGGGAGATCGCAGATATACCCCAGGGATTACCTCAGTGTCACTGCTCGACAGAGGCACAGAAAAATAATGGGTATAGTTCCCCATACTAAAGGGGTGGCCTAAGCCACAAAACGATGGGCTAGGCTTGTAAATGCCCTCGGGCAGATAGCCTAGTATGAACCTATGAACCTATGAACCTATAAGTACCTTTATCTGCACTTTTTTTTTCAAAAAAATACAGTATTTAAATTGATTTTAACTGTGTGTTGCAGGAATATTAACTGAACTGGAAGTTAGTCAGTGTTTGCTGAATTTTGTTATTTGCTAGTAATTACAGGTGTGGGGGTAGCCACATTCTTTGATTTCCTGTCCTTTCCTATTTAAGTGGTACAGTGTGAAATATTTTCTGCTTAAAAACCTCAGCTTTGGCCAGCTAAGAACTTACTGTATTCAACTGGATGTATAAGAGAATTTAAGTACCTTTATCTTCACTTTTTTTTTTCAAAAAAATACAGTATTTAAATTGATTTTAACTGTGTGTTGCAGGAATATTAACTGAACTGGAAGTTAGTCAGTGTTTGCTAAATTTTGTTATTTGCTAGTAATTACAGGTGTGGGGGTAGCCACATTCTTTGATTTCCTGCCCTTGCCGATTTAAGTGATACAGTGTGAAATATTTTCTGCTTCAAAACCTCAGCTTTGGCCGGCTAAGAACTTGCTGTATTCAACTGGACGTATAATAGAATTTAAGTACCTTTATCTGCACTTTTTTTTAAAAAAAATAGTATTTAAATTGATTTTAACTGTGTGTTGCAGGAATATTAACTGAACTGGAAGTTAGTCAGTGTTTGCTGAATTTTGTTATTTGCTAGTAATTACAGGTGTGGGGGTAGCCACATTCTTTGATTTCCTGTCCTTGCCTATTTAAGTGGTACAGTGTGAAATATTTTCTGCTTAAAAACCTCAGCTTTGGCCGGCTAAGAACTTGCTGTATTCAACTGGACGTATAAGAGAATTTAAGTACCTTTATCTGCACTTTTTTTCAAAAAAATATACAGTATTTAAATTGATTTTAACTGTGTGTTGCAGGAATATTAACTGAACTGGATGTTAGTCAGTGTTTGCTGAATTTTGTTATTTGCTAGTAATTACAAGTGTGGGGTAGCCACATTCTTTGATTTCCTGTCCTTGCCTATTTAAGTGGTACAGTGTGAAATATTTTCTGCTTAAAAACCTCAGCTTTGGCCGGCTAAGAACTTGCTGTATTCAACTGGACGTATAAGAGAATTTAAGTACCTTTATCTGCACATTTTTTTCAAAAAATACAGTATTTAAATTGATTTTAACTGTGTGTTGCAGGAATATTAACTGAACTGGAAGTTTTGACTCTGCTCTTCAGTTAGTCCCACCCACTCTCCCTGTTTTTGTTTTGGTGTTAATCTTAGTGGCCTTGAAACTGCCCACCCCTCTTGTAAATTTGTGTTTGGATACTCCTTCTGGGCCCATCTCATTTGCTCACTCAACTGAGTGCAGTGAGATCATATTCTGATTTCAGGCACTCCTACTGTGTACAAAGAGAGCATCTGGGAAACAGAAAAAAAATAAGCTTGTTTCCTGCCTTTCCTGTTAAGTGGTATAGACTATTTGTAGGCTTCTGAGCCCCCAAGCCCTTCTGTGTTGGAGGGAAGCCTTCTAGCCTAGTTTTTTTTCTTATAACTAGCCAGTTTTCTAGTTTCAGCACTCAAATCTGTTTCTTTGATCTCAGCACTTGTTCAGAAAAAAAAAATCATCTGCTTTTACTGTACTTGTGTTTCTACCTACTTTATTTTACTTTTGCAACATCTTAAAAGTACTCAATTGTATTTATTACTGCTTGGTGTAACTCATTCTAAGCCTTTTGGTTTAAACACTTGGGCTTCGGACCAGTTGTTTTGCACTGAGAGGGTTTGTGGTCTGCACTGTAGTGGCAGATCAGGTAGCTTATATCCTTCTAGGTTGGGAACTGCTGATTGAGGGCTCAGTGTCTGTTATTCTAAAAGTGTAGTCATTCTGATTTAAGCACTTGGGCTTTCAGGCCAGTTATTTTACATTAAGAGGGTTTGTGGTCTGCACTCTTGTGGGAGAAGAGGCTGGACTCTGCCCTTCTGAGCTGGGAATTTCTGGTTAAAGGCTTATAGTGCATGCATATCTGAACTGCTTCTTACTGAAGTTGGTGCGCCTTGTTTGCTGTGGCATAGACTGGATTCGGGCCTGCTGGATCTAGCTTTGTTTGTGTAACTTGAGCACTAATCCAGGCATTCTCTAAATTATTCAATTGTATTTATTACTGCTTGGTAGTAACTTGATTAAAGTGTAGCTATCATTCTAAGTCTTTTGGATTAAGCACTTGGGCTTCAGACCAGTTGTTTTACATTAGGAAGGTTTGTGGCATGCACTGTGGTGGCAGGACAGGTAGCTTTCATCCTTCTAAATTGGGATCTGCTGATTGAGAGCCCAGTGTCTGTTATTCTTAAAGTGTATTAGTTCTGGTTTAAGCACTTGGGCTTCTGGCCAGTTATTTTACATTAAGAAGGTTTGTGGTCTGCACTCTTGTGGGAGAAGAGGCTGGACTCTGCCCTTCTGAGCTGGGAATTTCTGGTTAAAGGTTTATAGTGCCTGAATATTTGAACTGTATCTTACTGAAATTGGTACACCTTGTTTGCTGTAGCATAGACTAGATCCAGGCCTGCTGAATCTAGCTTTGTTTATATGCTTGTTGTTTGTTTGCTTGTTATTTCCCTGGAACGCTAATTCCACCTAATACGCGGCTTCTCATTGCTTCTGTGGATCACTAGTGATATCTGTATTGCTTACTGTACTTATTTCCTTGTTTCACTTGAAAGAAAGTTACTGTTTGTCGTTTTTGCATTTAAGTTACCTGTAACACATAGCACTTAAGTTACCTGGCACTTGCTTGCTAAAGCAATTATATAAGTCAGCACTAAAAAATTAAAAGCACTACACCCTCCCTCCCCACTGGCCCTTGTTTTCAATTATTAAGGAATTCCCAATATTATTCTAGGATGTCCAAAGGTCAGTTGTCAATCTCCTCTCCGGTCCACCTGGTGAATCTGGGAATCTTGAGGCAATGTTACAACTGCCTCATGTACACAGACAACCCTCTCCTCCTCCCAACAAATTTCAACACATGTGAGAGATGCAACCATATAGCCAAACTGGAGGCTATGCTCTCTCAACTCAGTACTGGCATAACCAGTCAGGAGGAGAAGGAAACCACACTCACTACAATTCCAGTCTCACATAGACTTACCACGACAGCAATCCAAACACATAATCACACAAAAACATACTCGGAGGCTCTAAATAAAGATCTGCCTAAGCAGCAGAGACCTCCAAAGCAGACACCCAAGCAACCGCTACCCCAAAACAAAACACGTGCAACACATATCTTACAAACCCAGTGTGCCGAACATTCACAGCCCTTAAGACTAAACAACACACCTGATACACTTGTAATAGGTGACTCTATCGTCAGGCACACTGACGTCCCACTCACCAGGCTGGACAAGGAGAGGGTCACGGTGAGCAGCCTGTCAGGCACTAGGATCTGCCACATAACACAAGCACTCAGGTCACTCCAAGGCAAGTACAAATATGACACAGTCATTGTCCATGCTGGTGTGAATGACCTGAGACGTACCTCCCTGGACTACATGAAAAGAGACATAAAGGAGCTCTCTGAGCATGTAGCCCAGGCCGGTATGACCCTGACCTTGAGTAGCATCTTACCCTCACCAAGAATGATGCCACAATATGAAGATAAGATGATCAATTTCAGCAACTGGCTTAAGTACTGGTGTCATTCAAAGGGGATCCAATACCTGTCAGCTTGGGATGATATGCTCGACAAGCCACGATGCTTCGCTAGGGACTGCTTGCACCTGTCACCCCTGGGCTTTTGGATATTGGCAAAGGCTCTTGCTACCCCCATAGTGCCTTTTTTAGGCAAGGCTCAAAAGACAAACCCACCTCCATAGGTATCACAAGGGATAAGAAACTAAGAGTAATGTTACTCAACGCCAGACGTCTAAACCTCAAGATGCAATCACTCGAAACTCTCCTTAGCATGGAGAACATCGATATCTGTGCAGTAATAGAAACCTGGTTCAGGGATCCCGAGAGCACCCCAGCACTACCAGGTTATACATCATACCATGCTTTTCGGCCCCAAAACTTGGACCGAACCACAAAAGGAGGGGGAGTATCGATATTCATCAAAGATACCCACACCTCCAGGTTGGTGGCAAAGCACGAAGCATCAGAGACTATCCATGTGCAACTAACAGTGGGTAAAACTGCCTTCCAGTTTATAGCCTGCTACAGACCACCCTCCCAAACCCAGGAACCCCACTCGGCCTTTCTGAGAACACTGGAAAATATGAAGGTCTTTCCAAACACCATTATATTGGGCGACTTCAACTACCCAAACATAGACTGGGAGCATTACTCTAGCTCCAACACCCTAGCCCAAAGGTTCCTAGAATTTATAAAATCAAATGCTATGGAACAACTTGTTACCACTCCCACAAGAGGGGAAAACATACTGGACCTGATCATCACCAACATGGGGACTCTATGCTCCAGACCACAAGTGTATCCCTCACTGGTAAGATCAGACCATAAACTAATCTCACTGGATATTCACATCCCGACCCCACCCCCTGCCCAAAAAACCACAGTGAAAAACTTCTCTAAAGCAAATTTCACACTCCTCAAAACCGAGGTGGAATCCTTGAAAGCCCCCGGGCCTGTGGAAAATACGGCCCACACCGCAGAATCCTTTATAAACGCATTCTATGAACTCCTGCAGGAATGCATGGATCATGCGATCCCAAATAAAACCAAGACCCAATCCTGCAAAGGCAGATGTCCTGTCTGGTGGACCCCAGCCATAAACAAACTATACAATAGAAGGCGGAAGCTACTAAATGATAGAGCAAAATCCCAAAAAGGGAAGGCATCACTGATCAGTATTAGCAAAAAAGTACGGGCACTCATAAAATTGTCTAAGGCCAGCTTTGAGAGAAAAATTGCACAGGACACTAAGGATAATCACAAGGCTTTCTTTAGTTATGTTAAGAACCTGGGTGGTAATTCCCAGATATGCTCAGAATTAGTCCAAAATGACAAAAAATACACTGAACACACAGACATTGCCAACATCCTAGCTGACAGGTTCAGTGCAAACTTCTCCCCCCCCTCCCCACCAAAAGGGCAAATATCTATCCCAGCAGAGTGCTGCCCCCCTGACATCTCAGATGCGCAGGTAAGAGCTGCCCTCTCCAAAGCAAAAAACACAGCATCAATGGGACCAGACGGTGTCCCGGGCTGCGTCCTACATGAACTCCAAGAAGAGCTAAACCCAAACATAAAACTACTGTTCAATCTCAGCCTTACTACAGGATATGTGCCCAAAGAGTGGCATACAGCAACAGTGGTCCCTCTCCATAAAGGTGGTGCCTCAACGGATCCTGGAAACTATCGCCCCATAAGCCTGACTAGCTTGGTCTGCAAAGCTATGGAAAGGTTCATCATGGACCTCATAAATAAAGATACTGGGGACCTACAGACACTGGATCCTACCCAGTTTGGCTTTGTTAAGGGCAGATCCTGCCTCTTAAACCTGGTTGATTTCTTTGAAACAGTCACCAAGGCCATTGACGAGGGGAAGGTGGTCCACACAGCCTACCTGGACCTCGCAAAAGCCTTCGATACAATACCCCACTCGGGCATTATAGATAAGCTCACCAGCTTAAATATAAACCCCTATGTCACTAGATGGATTGCAAACTGGCTCAAGGACAGAACCCACATGGTTAGAATTGCTGGAGCCATGTCAGACTCCAAACCAGTTACAAGTGGTGTCCCACAAGGCTCAGTCCTGGGACCTCTCTTGTTCGGTATATATTTCTCGGAGGTACAGGCCAACACAGAAGGACTGTGGCTGACCAAGTTCGCAGAT
>NC_056726.1:1550088865-1550213865 GCF_019279795.1 Protopterus annectens
GAATCTGATGCCCTTATGAGATGAGCAACATAGAAGGCTTTACTTACCACTGTGGAAACTTGATGGTCAAAGTTCAGTTTACTTTCTACCTGTGTTCCTAGATCTCACACCACTGAGTTTGAACTTGGGGGTGGGGTGCTGTCAATATTGTAATTAGCTGAAAATTCTGCATTACCAAAGGGGATAATGATGCACTCTCTTGCATTTAGCTTTAGACCATACGTTTGGCACCAGTTATTTTTCTGAGTTAGCCCCTCCTATAATATGTTAATATTGTTGTGGGACTTAATGGTTGCACCCAACTTGCAATTATCAGTGAACTTGGTAAGCCAAAGGCCATCTGCTTTAGCCTGGACTTCTGAGAAATATATTCCAAACAGTAAAGGGCCCAGCATAGATCCTTGTGGTACAGAGCTGGTGACGGGTCTACTAGTAGAGGTAGAGTCACCAGCTTTGACAGTATGTGTTCTGTCAGTGAGCCAGTTGGCTACCCATCTAATGACGTAAGGGTTAATCTCCAGATGGGAGAGTTTCTCAATGATACTTGAGTGGAGGATTGTGTCAAAACCCTTGGCTAGGTCAAAATAGGCAGTATGCACTGTCTTACCTTCATCCAGGGCTTTGGTGACTTTTTCAAAGAAGTCTACTAAGTTTAATAAGTGTGAAATACTGTTAACAAAGCCAAATTGGGTTGTGTTGGAGTCTGAAGATCACCTACATCCTTGTTGATAAAGTCCATGATGATTCTTTCCATGGCCTTGCAGTTGAGACTGGTTAGACATATGGGTCTATAGTTCCCAGGGTCAGTTGATGGCCCCCCCATTGTGCAAGCGGATTACTGTTACTGTTTTCCACTCCGCTGGAACAAAGCCGGTTCTCAAGCTATGGGTAAAGAAAACACCAAGAGGGTCCCTAGGCCCTCATGTTCTTCGTCTTCCATTGCTGCAGTCCTGACTATTGGGTATAGTCCGCGTCCCGTCGGCCCGAATACCAGAGTATAAGGCTGACGTCGGTCAGGGCGCATTAGACTGACGTCAGTACGTCAGGGTACTAATGCGCATGACCGACGTCATATCCTCAGTCTTTTTTGCCGCATGGTCCGATGCAGAAGCAGTTTTGCGAGTGCAGGTTGGCGTACTGAAATATTTCCGAAACCGGAGTTTCAGACCGAAACAGAGTTGGCTAAGTACCCCGTTGGGGAACATTTTAGTTTTTTCTTGCCTCAGTATTTTACCGGATGTCAGAAAAAGTGAATAACTGTATTTCTTGTGGGAAACAGATACCGCATAGGGATTATCATACCTTGTGTATACCTTGTTTAGGGCCTGAGCACGACGTTGTTGGTTGCCGCTCTTGTGCTAGGTTTAACAAACGCACTATTAAGAGGAGGTTAGACTGTGCCAGGTTAGTGTTTGGGAAGCGTTGCAATTATAAAATGCCGTCGGATGCTCCGACGCCCGCTTCCTCCAAGAAGCGCAAGGATAAAACAGTGAAGCCTAGGGTTGAGGAACCGGCAGTCCCGGACGTCGGTTCTTTAGAAGGCTCAGTGGAGCCGGAGGTTTTGCCAGGAGTTTCCATGGAGTCCCAGGCAGAAACTATACTCTTACAGGATGTGCCTTCTCAGGAGGTAGGCCAGGCTGAGGGGGCTTCTCAGGTGACTGTTCTTCCCTCTCTTCCCAAGGTAGTTAGGGCCTCTCCTTCTGTTGCCAAAACTTCTTTAAGAGGTAGACCTACTTCAGCTTCAGTGGGGGCTTCTCCTAGCATTTCGGGTTCTGTACCTAAGAAACATATGCTTAAAATGGCAGAAGATTTGATTACTATGATTAGGGGTTCTATGCCCCCGCCTGATAAAAGTCCAGTCTAGTACCCTCTCAAGACATGTGCTTTCTGGGTGTGAGACTGAATACAGCAGCCCAGATGGCCTTTTTAACCCCGGACAAACAAAAGAGTCTGTCACTTTACTTCCATCAACTATCTCATCAGTCCGTGCTGACTGCAAGGACAGTCCTTCAAGCATTAGGGTTCATGGCATCTTGTATTCTGGTGCTTCCCAATGCCAAACTGCATATGAGGAAGCTACAATGGTATCTCAAAAATGTATGGACACAGCACTGCCAGGATTTGGACACTGTCATTCAAATAATACCTTGCCTTCAAAAAGAATTCTTGTGGTGGGCTCAGGAATGTCACCTAAACAAGGGACTCTCTGTGACCCGGCCAGAGGCAAGTCAGATTTTAACGACAGATGCCTCGGACATTGCTTGGGAAGCTCATCTAAATGGAAAGTGGATACAAGACAAGTGGCCTGCCAGACTACAGCATCTACATATCAACATGAAGGAGATGTTAGCAGTCCAGTTTGCATTAATGGCTTTCAAGGAGTTACTTCTTCCAGGGCAGGTGTTGATTCTAACAGACAACACAACTGTCATGTGGTACATCAACAAGCAAGGGGGAACACATTCTTATCCTCTATGCAGGCAAGCAATGATTTTATGGGAGACTGCGCTCAGCTTGCAACTAACTCTTCAGGCAAGGTTTCTGCCAGGAGCACAGAACTCCTTAGCAGATGTGTTAAGCAGACAAATCATGGATCCCCACGAGTGGAAACTGGATCTTCATGTATTTCAGAAACTGACAGTGTCATGGGGAACTCCAGACATAGATCTGTTCGCTTCTCCACTAAACCACCAGCTGCCAAAGTATTGCACAAAGGGGTTTCATCACACAGCTTGGAAAGTGGATGCTCTGTCTTTCAGTTGGAAAAACCCTCATGTGTATGCCTTTCCACCTCTACCTCTTCTTCCAAAGGTACTATTAAAGGTCAGACAAGACAGGCCAAGGATGATTTTGATAGCTCCAGATTGGCCTCGGCAACACTGGTACCCACTACTACGGAGTCTAGTAAAGAAGCCTCCATGGCCTTTACCTTTGATTCCTCATCTGTTATCTCAGAAGGACGGTCATCTGCTCAATGTCAAGCTTCACTCTCTTCATCTAACAGCCTGGCATATTCTGTGTTGAAACACAGCAGGTCTCAACTTCCTCAACAAGTTTTAAATGTGATTATGGAAGCTAGAAGACCTAGTACAAGGAGAGTGTACGCAGACAAATGGAAGAGATTTTTATTTTGGAGTACAGCAAAGAATTTGGAGATTTCAGAGCCTAATCTGAGTGTGGCTCTTCAATATCTTACTGAATTATTGGACAAAGGTTTGTCCTTCTCTTCCATACAGATTCATGCTGCAGCAATTTCAGCTCACTATGATTGTGACCCACCTTTGTTTTCGCATCCTTTGTTCAAGCAGTTTCTTAGAGGGGCAAAGAATATCAGACCCCCACGTAGAGCTCCTACTCCTGCTTGGGATCTCAATTTTGTGTTGGAAAAACTTACTCTACAACCTTTTGAGCCTGCAGCTACTGCTGAATTGAAATATTTGTCATGGAAGACTGCTTTTCTGTTGGCTATTACTTCTGCAAGAAGGGTGTCTGAGTTGCAGGCCCTTATGGCAGTAGAGCCCTTTTGATTTTCCATAAGGATAGGGTATCATTACGTACTAATCCTTCTTTTATGCCTAAGGTGGTTTCTAGTGTGGCTTTAAACCAAACTATTCATTTACCTACGTTTTTTGCAGATCCTCAAAATAAAGGGGAAAAGATTTTGCACACTTTAGATGTACACAGGCAATTGCGTTATTATTTAAGCAGGACTAAGGATTTTAGGCAGTCTCAGCAGTTGTTTGTTTCTTTTGCTTTGAGTTCTCAGGGCAAGCCTGTGTCAAAACAAACTATTTCTAGGTGGATTGGCTTTTGCATTGCATTTTGTTATTCCCATCATGGCAAGGAGATTCCAGCTGGGATTAGGCCTCATTCCACTAGGGCTACTGCCACTTCAACAGCATTTCTAAGGGGTGGCAACTAAGGATATTCTGGAAGCAGCTACTTGGAGTTCAGTGCATACTTTCTCTAGGCATTATCACCTTCCTATCTACTCTAAGTCTAGGGCTGGTTTTGCAACAGCTGTTTTACAAGGCATGTTGTCAGCTCCTACTACTTTATAATTTGCCAGCCTCCCTTACCTCTGCTTTGGGATTCTACCCAATAGTCAGGACTGCAGCAATGGAAGACGAAGAACATAGTACAGTTTTGTACCTACCATAAATGTAGATGTTCGAGGATTCCATTGCTGCAGTCCAATTTACCCTCCCTCCTTCCCCTCTGTATTTAGGGGTGGTTGTGTAGGTGAGTTTACATGCTTATATTTTTGTATATATTGTTGTATATATTGTACATGTTTTTGGTGCAGGTTGTTTTGGGACTTGTCTTTTTAGGGTCTTCTGACATCTGGGGCAAGAAAAGACTGAGGATATGACGTCGGTCATGCGCATTAGTACCCTGACGTACTGACGTCAGTCTAATGCGCCCTGACCGACGTCAGCCTTATACTCTGGTATTCGGGCCGACGGGACGCGGACTATACCCAATAGTCAGGACTGCAGCAATGGAATCCTCGAACATCTACATTTATGGTAGGTACAAAACTGTACTTTTTTGATTACGTAATAAGCAACCTGGGATGTTATCTGGTTCCATTGAAACTGTGTTTTTGGCCTTGGAGAGTGCAGCTATGACCTGATCTGTAGAGATACTAGGCAGAGGACTGGTGTCAGGTAAGGCTTGTGGGTCAGGGGTTAAAGTTTTAGCCAAATCTGCAAATCTGTCAGCTAGCACTTTGACAATTTTCTCTAGTGTAGTATCAGTGGTATCATCTATTATCAGTTTGGCACATAGCCGGGCATTCCCTTTTAGATTTCAGATGTAGTTAAAGAATGCCTTATGATTATTCTTAGCTAGGGATACTATTTTATCTTCATAATTAGCTTTAGAGGACTTTACAAATCTTCTGATTTGCTTGTTCAAGCTATGGATGGAATTCTTCCTCTGCTGAGTCAGTTCTCTCTTCTTCTTAAACATCACTTTCTTCCTTTTGTTCTATAATCTGTTTATACTTAAGGTCCACTAGGGTGGCTTGTTTTTTTCGGAGGAGCTGGTATTAATATGGTCAGGTAAAGCAGAGTCTACACAGTTGCTTAAGTGTTTATACAAGGCATTTGTGTACATCTGTGCATAGGAGTCAGTAGGCTGTAGTTTGCTTTGTAAAAGTTTTTTTAGATTTTGTTCTTGTGGTGGTGACAGGTTCCTTACTTTGACAAGATTGATTTATGATCCAACCTTACCAGGGGAGGCCATCACATGGGGGGGGGTGCAGTGACCTCCCATGCTGGTGAGTACTATTCCTAGAATATGTGAGCCCCTTGTTGTGGGTTCAGACTATTTGTTTAAGAACATTTGTATTTACAAAGTCCAGGAACCTCTGGGCAAGCATGTTCATGCTCATGCATGTCACCCAGTCGATGGAAGGATAGTTGAAATCTCCCATGACTAAGGTGTTAGGCTGTATGGCAGGTGACTCCAGTAAGTCCAGGTAGGTGATGTGCTTTTCTTGGTTCATGGTGAGGGACCTGCAGCTAGCAATGATATGGTAGGGTATTTTGCCTAAAGTTAATTGGACATGGAGTAGTTCGAGAGAGACAGTTGTACTATTTGACCAGTCTTCAGGTGTACTTGGCTTTAATGAAGATGGATACACCTCCAACTTTCATTCTTCCATGCTTATTTTGAGGTTTGAACATGTGGAGGGCATTGCAGCCTTTCACAACCAGGATAGTCTCTGTTGCCTTGAACCATGTCTCAGTGACTGCCCAGATGTCAGCATTTTTCAAAGTGAGGAGTGCTTCCAGGGAGTGCAATTTCACATTGAGGCTTTACATTAGGCAGCAAAACACTGAGTTTGTCTTGAGTGGATTTTGTTACATCAGAAATTGTGTTGCTTTGTTGTTTTGACATTACTTATAAAAGTCACTATGGGGAGTCAAGTGCCTTTGCCAGTATCTGAAAGCCTAGATAAGATGGATACAGGCCATCTCTGTTAAAGCAGTATAGCCTGTCAGCCATGTCTTCCCAGGCTGACAGTTACTGTATCCCCTTGGGCTGACACCACAACCTAAGCCAATTGTTGAAGTCAATCTTTTTTATTTATATTGTGGCATCATCCTGGGTGAAGGTAGAATGCTGCTTAGGGCTAGGGTTATACTTGCCTTGTACACATAATCTGAGAGCTCAGTCATGTCTCTCTTCATATAGTACAGAGAAGTACATCTCAAGTCATTCACACCACCATGGACTATGACAGAGCCATATTAGTACTTGTTGTTGAGTGACTTGACTGCATGTGTGATTTGACAGATCCTGGCACCTATCAGGTAGCTGAGTGTGACCTTCTCCTTATCCAGCCTGGTGAGGGCGACATCTGTCTGTCTCACTATGGACTCACCTATTACCAAGACATTAGGTTTTGAGGTATTTTGCCTCAGATGCTTATTTGCTGAGACACCGGTGTATGTGTTATTATTTGTGGTGGTTTCTATTTGCATAGCTGTGTGCAAGTGGTTTACGGTTGGGGAGTCTCTGATCTTTTGGTAGGCTTCTAGATGGAAAACAAAATGTGTTGATTTAGTAGTTACTGAGATGTTGTAAGTTATTTATAAAGTATCATAAAATTAACTTTTGATATATTTAGTATGACTTATAAAATCATGTTTTTAAGAACTAGACGTTAATCAGCACCACCACTGTAAAGATTTGTTTGTGTTACAATTTGCATTTTACATTTCTTTATTAATTCTAAAGATATAAACATTTCTTTGAAATGTAAGGATGCAACTTTGTTTTGTCAAAAGCTCAAGATGCAATCTTTTGTAAGCTAAGAGTACAAACATCCAGAACTCCATTGGAGTGAATGCGTTAAAACACGAAGATCAAACAAATGAACAAACTTGCTAAGTCACAAAGTTTGAGTTTATGGATTCAGAAATTGTTCACGCTTCTGATCATCTCAGAAGAAATGCAAGATTATTTACTTATCACTCTGTAGCTCTCATTTAAAATGAGGACATCATTGACTGGACACTGTAAGGGGCAGGCCTGTTTTATCTGCAAAGTACCTTAATCCTTCTCCTTGCGTATCAGTGGCCCCATCCCCTTACGAAAAAACAAAAGTGAAATAAAGCTACTAGCACAGTCTGATTTAACCAACGGCATCTTATTTCCACAATTTGCATCTTTCTTTTAACATTAATTGCAGTGGACTCCTAAATCCAAACCTATTATCAAGTTCTGTTTTGTTCACATGGCGTCTTATTCCTACTCTTTGCAGCTCACTTTTATAGTTAACTATAACAGACACCCCAACCAAAAGTAGAAGCAACATTTAAAACTATAAGATTGTTTTGTTTACATGACATCATGCACCTGTTGCTCATGACTCACTTTTATGTCTGACCGCTGATCCATTGGATTGACTTTACCAGTCTAAAACCAAAATTAAAGTTTCAAATCCAAAGTCCATTGGGTTTGCAGCTAAATAGCTGCATGTTCTTATTCTTATTTAATGGTATTACTCCTATTTAATTCCTGCTTAAATAACATAAACAATGACTCGCTACACTGGGTTTCATTTCCTCCTTACAACTTCCATACAGCAAAATAACTTGTAATTTTACTGGCCGTTCTCTTCCTCCGCAACTCCTCCTCATTTCCATTTAGGGCCCTAAATTGTTTACTGAAACCTGTTTAAAGTCAGTAAATTGCTTAATATATTTAGTTATAATAAAAATATACCTGTTACTTATAAAGGTTTTGTGTACATGACTGGTGGTACACTTGTTCCACTTGTAGTAGTTTGGGATGTTTTATGAATGTTGTGAAGACTCTCACACCTTTCTTACTTGTAAATTGATATAATATCCCTTGCCCACTGTTTCAAATGTTTGTTGTTCCACTGATATTATTACATTAATCATATCTGGTGAGCAGAAATGTTGCCTAACACTTGGGTTTGTCAATAAACGCATAATCTCCCTTTACCACCATCTTTAGTGATATAGAGGGCTAAATCTTAACTACAACCCAAGTAATTTGAGTTCAGTTAGTAGCTTATGTACTGCTCAGGCTGATGTGATAGTGAAGAGGAATGACAAGCTTAGCTTGCTCACCTGTCTTCATGGTGGGAGGAGGATGTTTTTTTCTCAGAGTGACTCTTCATGGTTGAAGTTGTACTATAGATTGTATGGATGAGCTTACCTATTAGCAGGAGCAGGGTTGTTTGCTCATACCACCTACAGAAGCATGCGCTTCAGTCACAAAACCCCACTACATGCCACTTCTCAGATGATTACCAGCATGCACACTGGGAGGTGTGGCTTGCCACCTCCCTGCCTGTCAATCAACAGAGCCATCTGCAATGCAATGACTGCTCCCGAACCTCTCTACTCTCTAGTCATCAGGATAAAACTTCAGCACACACCCCAGCTTTATTTAGGCCAAAACCCTGCCATCGACAGATGGAGCCAGAACATGTGCCTGGCATGAGATATTGAAACCCTCTGTTTTCCATCTGGTTCTGGGTACCTGCCTGATGGAGGACAGAGTTAAGAGTTATCCTATCTGGTGTTGAACACTGAGGTAGCAATGACTTTATGGATTGGAAGCAGGCTTAAGTCTAAAACCAAGACTCCTTATTCAATTGGATGGAGATATTCAAAATCCATGGCAGCATCTTCTGTTTATACTTTAATATCAACAGTCATTCGTGAACATATTCAGACTGCTGCACTCAACACTCCCCTCCAGATACCTCTTAAACCTCTGGTTCAGTTTCTCCATTGTTACCAGGAAAAAGGGAGGAGGCAATGGACAACCCTGTCCTGTCCATTTATCTAGTGCAGCTTGCTAGAAGAAGAAAACACCATTATCCTTAACCCTTATGGGAGGACTATTCTATAGGAATTGTAACCCTTGTGTAAATATTTCCTAGTCAACTATATCTTCCGAAGCTTTAAGGAACAAATCCCAGTTAACAATTTATATGCCCATTAAAAGTATATTTGTCTGTCTGTCCGTCCTACTGGTTCCTGCTCTGCGTGTTCCATCAAGTCCATTAATAATCTCCAAAGGTCAATTGATGAATGGTCACTCACAAAAAACATATTTGTATCTGCAATCAGTTTCAACAACAGTACCGACTATGTGGTCATCAGTAAATTAGCATCAGCAATGCCATGTGTCCAAAGTCTGTTAGGCCTTCTATTTCCATAAAACATTTAGCAAAAACATAATAGCAGCTTCTCCCATTGAATTTAGAGCATTGTCTTACCCCATAACATCATTAATCAGCTTGGATAATGCATTACTTAACTCAAAACCAGCATGCTTATATAAATATAATGCAAAACTATTATATGTCATCTAATATATATGTTCTGTACAAATCTAATGGAAACCTATTATATGTTATGTAACCTAAATGATCTTTACTAATCCTACTTCCCTGAGCAGTGCAGAGCTACAAAAGATATTACCAATCGCCTGTCTTAGCTGACAAAAACAGTATATTTAACCCCTACTTCTTCATAAAGGTACTGTAAAACTCTCAGAAGATTTTCTGTGTTTTCTTACTTTTTACTGCCCTACTCCTGTTACGATCTTCCATGTTTTTTAACCATATCTGTTTTACTTGCTCCTTCATTATCCACTCTACCAGTTTTGCCTCTGTCTTCCCTTTCACCTGCCAAGCCACTTTCATTCTATTTAACTCAGTCTGTGGGCTCTCTAAGTTCCTCATTTGTTCCTTGAGTTCTTGAGGTCATCAGTCCCTGTTGTCCAGCACTCCTCTGGCCTCCTAACCCTTTCTGCAGCTTCTACAGTTTCTTTCCTTCTTCATAATACCTTACTTTCTTTTTATTCCTTAATAACATATCCACACTGCATTGTCTAAACTCTAACTTCCTACATCTCATTCTGCACAATCACTCTGACAACTACATCAGTCGTCGGCCACTTCAATCTTTTCAGATCCTTTCACTTCCATGGCTTGCAACACCATCCTTGAGTGGACATCCCATTTTTCTCTCACGCCATTTCTATCATAGCATATTCATAGATCCCTTATCTAACCTCACAGGCCATCTGTTAATCCATTAAGAGTCCATCTGGTCTACTAGTGTCCTTACATTATTTCCATCTGAAAATAAACTGCAATCACCTATGTCTTCCTGTGATGCCTACTAGACCTAATGCCTCCATAACCTTCTATAAAGTCTTCAATCACCTTAACCATCCTATCCATTTTGGTGACCAACACCATATTAAAATCCATCTCTGTACCACCTTCCCAAGTCAGCCTGTGTATAGTCCTTAAATGAGCAAATAACATGTCTAACAAATTCTCCGTCATGCTATAATAAGAAGCTGCCAAACTATCGCAGCCCTGTCCCATACAACTTACCACCATCCACGTTCCCTCCCCTATGCCTCACATACTTTATAGGACTGACCTAACCTGTCTCTTATTACCCCCCATGCTCCTCTCACCTCTATTAACCCAACTCAACCCTTTAACTCATCCATCATATCTCTTATTTAGTTTACATACCTCTCTTCACATCAACTTAAATTCTTTCTGCAAGAACACAGATCTTCTTTAATTAATTCTGAAAGAATCATTTTGCTCTTACATTGTGCAATATAACCTTAAATTTCCCCATCTTCTTCTCCCACTTAATCTATCTGCCTCACTTCTGAAGCTCTACCCTAAGGGTATTTGGACATGTACATGGCCACATTTATTTTCCTTCTCCCTTGGCAGCTATAAGTCATAGTCTATTCAGACCATCCCTTCAGGTCCTGCAACCCAACAAGTATTTCTTGGACATCTCTTATATTCTGAATTCTGAATTCTAATTTCTACTATGTCCTTCCATGCCCCCTAACTGACATTATCAATAATACAAGAACCTTACCCATGGCAGTCCAACATTAAACATGGGTGCCATCTAGCTGACTCTCTAACGCTTCTGCAAGGACTCTGCTAACCACCATAACCTAAGCAAAGCTCTACCTATCTACCTCTTCTCACAGTCTTGCCAGACTGTCATAAAGCATGACATCACCAGCATCTGTCTATTGATGACGTTAAACAACCCCCTTAGCTGTTAAATCCTAGTAAACATGATAATAAACAAATATTAAGTGATAACAAAGCACATTCTATGAGCCCTCTGCTTGCATTAGAGATACTGTAAACTATAAAAGTATCAGCATTATATATAACAACCATTCTATTAAATGAAGAAAAATAACAACATCACTTAATGTTGCCAAATAAAGACCTCTGGCTTCTAAAGGCTGTTTAATATATGAAGAAAAGTCTATATGACAAACATTTCTTTACAGGGTTTACTGAAAGAGAAAAAAAACTGTCAGATTCATTAACTAAAGTATTATGTCTAACCTACATGCAAATAACTTATAACCTAAAGAAGCACTAACATGAAATAGTTTTTATTGCATTAGGCATATGAAATCAGTACACAACTGTAGATAACAGTACACAACAGTATACGATAATACAAGACTGTGCATGGCAGTACACGACAGTACATGATAATACACAACAGCACATGACAGTACATGACACTACACAGCAGTACACCACAGCGCATGATAGTATACAACAGTACACAACAGTATACCGCAGAACACAACAGTACACAACTTTACACAATTGTTACAAAACTCGAGCACACACTGACAGAGAAAAGTTACCCCAAACTACACCCCCAGAAGTAGAAAATGTACAGCATATCACTCCCTGGATATATTATCACCTAACCTACATACTAGAGGAGTAAGCAATGTCCCCATGTCCTGTCCAGCTCCTATTATTGAAAACAGTAGTATTTAATAGCATTTAACCCTATAATCTAGAAATTTAAATCACATGAGAAATTGAATTGCAACTACTGTTTGTTACACCTTTTAGCAGATCCAACCAGCAGTCTGAAATGTTCCACTGACAGCAGAACAAAGTCAGAATCAGGAGCTTCAGTCACAGACAATGGGACAGTCTTTGCAAAAGGAAACCTCTGGCAGCCTTGTCTTCCCACACAACACTTTACGTTTAGCACCAGCCTTTAAAACAGAAAACCTGCATCTCATTTTACTTGGCTATGTATCTCAAGCTGTATTCTCACACAAACCATCTATTAAAAGCTCTGGAAGTCAGCGGTCTTACAACAATACTCCTGCTGCAACATAAAAATCAAAGAGTGGGCTAACATTCTGTTGGAGATGTAGCTATATTATCCAAGTCTTGTCAATCTAGCGCCATCCTTATTTATATTTAAATACTTAAATATCTCCTCCTGAGATTTTCAACACACCCTGTAAGACCTCCCTCTGACCCATATAGTGGTTGCCTCCTCCTGCTTTTGCTGTTGTCTTTCCTTTCCATACATGCAAATGTCATCTTCCAACTCTGCTTGGTTGTCTTTTCAGGAGAAATTTGACATAGGGCTCCAGGGGGATTCAGTTTTTCAGTCAGCGTTATATTGACTTATATTGCTCAATGTCTGTTATCAGGGACTGTCATCTGCTGGAATAAATACATCAAGCCTTTCTTCAGACACCTTACTTGGAAAATTCGAGTCTCAGACCAGCTTGCTCCACTCCAGAACTGATCCAGGCTGTTGTCCAATGATGTTGCATTCTGGATACCAAAAGGGAAGGCTCTATCAAAGCTGGGGCAAATGGAGCATTTGATTAAAACACCACTTTTTAGTTGGTACAAAATGTAAAAAAAAAAAAAAAAAAAAAAAAAGGTTTGACAGCTTACAAGCTGTCATTTCCATCCATCCAACCCTTCCTCCATCCATCCATCCATCCATCCATCCATCCATCCATCCATCCATCTATCCATCCATCCATCCATCCATAGCCCCTTTTCCCCATTTTTGCATATGGGGTTTGGGGTGTCACTTCAACAGTGACAATCATCTAGAGCCAAGGTTCACACCATTGGGTGGCTAGTCTTGCCACAGTTGTTCTTTCATGCCACGCACTTGTATGCACACCCACACCTATGGTCGGTTTAGAGTGTCCACTCCACTTACATGTCTTTGGAATGTGGGATCAAACCTGAGCACCCAGAGGAAACTTGCTCAAACACAGGGATGACATGCAGACTCCACACAATAGGGACCTCAGACAAGAATCAAACCAGTAAACCTCTTGCTGTAAATCAACAATGTGCCACTGTGATAGAAATTGCTTTATAGACAGCCTGCGAGCTGCCACATGCTAGCTGTATTTATGTTAAGGTAAAATACTGTTACAATCACAGTTCCAATTGTTTAATGACAGTTTTTTGTGTGCCAGACTTCTCCGGAAAAGTTTGCAAGTTTTTGCAGCATTCATTATTAGGTAATGACCATTGTGGCCACTTATAGACAAAAGCTGCTCAGCTAATCAAAATCCCATGGTACAGCTCTGGCAGAAAAAACAAACTGAAAGACTCTGCCATTTCCAGACTGCATCTCCATATGCTTTCTAATCTTAGCTGTGTGCATCCTCTACCACAGTGCAAACCTTCATCCCCTTTGTTTAAAAATGCACCATCTCCTCAACAGAATTGTCAAAAGCACAGCTCTGTTACATACCGCACATAGAGTGGCCAGGTACGATGAACACACAACAGCTTTTTCCTAGCTTATAATGCAGATAACTGCAAAAATAACTAAGCTTTTCTTTTAAAAACAGTGACTGAGAAATCTCCATCTGCTGTAATTCTTACTTATACCTGTGTGATTAACCATGCATTCCTTCATCCTGTAGCAACAGAATTGCACAGTTAGGTGTCTTGTTTAAGAGGAATTTTGTCTTGTGATTCCAACTCTGTGTGGAGTATCTACCTGTGGGCCTACTAATGAGCATTATTCATCAGATTATTTAGTCAGTCACAAATAAATCAAGTCTCTCAACACTAAGATCAAAAATAAAGGAATTCATAAAATCTGACAGTTTGGACTAGGTTATTCTTACAACAAAACTTGAATTTCTTCTGCCAGGTTTCTTAAATTATTATTCTGTTTTTAAAATTTTCTTTTTATCTGTTACTGACACTCACAAATTTGCTGTATAAACCACAAAAATTACAAATATAATAGCTAAGCTAACTGGAAACCATAGTAACATGCATCGGCATAACAAATGGAATTTCAGCTACTGAAAATGAGTCTTCATTATTTTTAGCAAATGTAGATCAGTGGTTTTATCCACAATGCACAGTTTGGTGCCAACCAATAGAGAATCTAGGTCTGCCACAATGTTGTTCACAGTGAGAATAAGCATGCTGCTTGATCTTATGTTTCACAGTTCTGAGGTTGGAGTTCATGCAAGTTGGAGGGGCACATTACAGTTTGATCATTTTTATATAAGGTCATTCTGTTTGCTGTGGCTTAAAATTGGAAGAGACATAAATGAGTCAAAGACATACAAGTTGTTACATGACCCACCACTTTTATATATAAATTTGCATTTATTTCCTTCAGAGATGTCTTCATGTTAAACAAAAAAGTTTATGTAAAAAATAATGTTAAAATCAACAATTGAGAAGTAACCCAGCTGACCAATGAAATATTTCATTGATACTACATAATGTATGTATTCACTGAATTCTTATATTAAGTAGATATGTAAATATTGATAAATACTACATCATCAGGTTAACACGAAGGTATCATCATTAATACACTGTTTATTTAATGTGTATCTTATTTTTCTTTTGGTTCCAGTTATTTGGTATATACATAGTATTATATGGCAGTCATATCAAATTGTTATATACTCTGCAAGCTGAAACAAAATAACTCTAAGAGATGGTCATGTTTTACTGTTACAAATTGGAGGCTGAGCATACCTCTCAACTGTCCCTGATTTTCAGGGACATCCCTGATTTTGACTCAGATTTTAACTCTGTCCCTCTTAATCCCTCCTAAAACTACTGACTTTTGGAAGAAAGGTGGTGAATTACACTTAATGAATAATGACAATAATTAAGAGTTATAAACTTCTTTTACTTCAGAAAATGTGTATTAATTCATATGCTCTGATTCTGTCAATGTTTCAAGTTAATAGTATTAATATTTTAAAAGTGTCCCTGACTGTCCCTGATTTTTTCTTGACTTGTCCCTGATTCTGTTGAAATTTGTCCCCAATTAGTTGATAGGTCTGAGGCTGAGACTACTTTACGTAAGTTCTTCAGCTGAGATGCAAAGCACAAAATCTTCAATTGATTAGCTGCTAATTGTCCTAATGGCAACATTTTACACCACCAAGCAGACTGCTGTCACAATGCAATAGGTCAACAATGCCAAGAGACCTTCCCTGCAAGTATAATTTAAAGATAAAACAGTAATATGGAAACCCTGATTCCTAATTTCTCATTTGTTGGCTGATTACTTCTTAATGTAAGCACTGATGGAGGAGATATAGCACCCTTAGCATCCCCTCTAAATCCACATATGTACTTTAGGTTGACAATTAAAATTAAATAAACACAAAAACACATTAGGATTCCATAGAATGAGCCCTCTATTGTCTGTCTACAAACAGCAGCACCCCTTCTTTCTTTTTTTAACGTACCCATATTTTCACCTTTGCAAATGAGATAGCTTTCAATACACCGTTAACCACTTGCAGAAAATACAGGAGTTGTTAATCTTCAGGAAATGGTTTAACTATACCTGCACTTTAAGTGTTACCATAATTATATAAAGTCTGCTGGATCACTTACTGTGTCTCAGCAAATCCTTGACCTAAACTCTCAGAAAATCTAGCCTTTCTTATAATTACATTGTCACTTGATGCTGGCTTTTGCTGAAACATAGGAAAACCATGTCTGAGTTGTTTGGTGTGCTACTTTTACCATGTGGCAATAATAAGGCAGAACCACATGGTGATACATCATAGGGTTCATAGGGTTTATAGGTTAATGCTAGGCTAACTGCCCTTATGGGCCATTTTAAGCCTAGCCAATTACCTCATGTCAGAATCAAACCCTGCACCTTGTATTTCTAAGATAAGCACCTTAACCATTATGCCAACCTCATCTCTAACAAAAAGTAAACTTTGATAGGTGTTTAATGGTGCGGTGCATGTGTGAAGGCATTAAGATTACATAATATCACTAGTCCAACTTCTTTCCAATTTCTACAAATCGATTTCATAAAAACATTGTGTGACCTAAATTACCTTCATGAAATTGTTAACAATGGGATGGTGCTTAAAAAACATTCTTTCAGCAAATGATTATCAAAAATAATTAGGCAGCAGTTTTTTTTTCCTTTGGAGTTGGGCTTCAAAGTTTACTTATTTTAATTATACCATTTTCCTTCTTAATTCTTGGGCTTTTTAAATTCTGTTTTACTCCTCCATTCTTTTCCTCACTTCTTGGGCTAACTCTGTCTGATTAAAATACATACTGAATGTTTTTAATTGGGCAAATAACTCGGCTGTATATAGTTACTGGTTATATATTTTATTGTTTATATTTGTATACATGTGTTTTGAACAATTGCTATTGTTGCGTTTTCCTATGTTATTTTGGTATTTCATACTGGAAAATTAAAATATAATAAAGAGATTTTCAAAAAAAAAAAAAAATAAAAATAAATAAATAAAATAACTAGGCAGCATAAAATGCATTCAAACATACAGTATACAGCCAATAAATGTCTTATTCTGTAAGTAAAAAAAAAAAAGCTTACAAGTATGTCAGTTATCTGTAATACAACACTTTTCCAGAAACAGTTGTTAAAATAATTGCTAGCCTTGCAGACCTAGAACACTGCTTAGCAAAGGGGCTCCAGAATACTTTGTTTATCTTGCAGTATTAGTTTCTCATGCGATTGTTTGTTTCTTTTGGCTTTTCCCAGTTAGGGGTCGCCACAGCGGAACTCCGGTGTACTAATGATTGGTAGTGGATTTTTATGTACTGGGTTACCAGCCCTGACGCACAACCTTCAACGAAGGCACGCCCCATTCACGTATGCCTCCACACAGGAGACGCTCTAGCTGAGAATCGAACAGGACAACGTCTTGCTATGAGGCGACATAACAATTTGAAAAATGTGTCAGTCTTTCTCACTGTAATGTCCTGACAAGATTTAATGATATGGAGCACAAGCAGAAATCTGTAATTCAAAGTAGAAAGGGATGATGATGAAACAGAGGGGAAGCTCAAGAAACAAGGAGAGACTAGGATTTTGGATTCAGGCCTTTAAGGAGAATAACAATTATCACACAGAAAATTATATCTATAAAGTAACAAAAACTATCCTAAGAACTAAGCCAACACAGGAATATAGAAATGAGATTCTGCCAAAAGGGATGACTGCAATTAGGGATATAGACAACAGGCAAGAGAAGGACTGTAATTTATTGGAGAAAATTGGCAAAGGAATCAAGGTATTGGGAGCAAATAACTAGAGAGGAAAAGATGACAGACTAGGAAGACACTAAGAATTGATTTGGATTGCAGGTTGAAGATTGCCTTTTCTATCAAGAACTGATATAGGTAAAGAGAAAGAAATAGGGGGTCCTAAATGAAAGACCAGGCAGTACTGGTAGAGTTTTTTAGTAGAATCTATAAACAAAGCTGAAATTAAAAAAAAGAATAATTAGTAGAGCATATAAAGTATTGCATGATAACTATATAAATCAATCAGAGGAGGTTATAAAGGATTCGGAAGAAATGTCAGATAAGCAGTTCACAAAGAAACAATGGGAGGATATAGACATGTCTCCCAAATATGCAACAAAATCTAAAGGATTTATGATTTTTGCTTGGAAATGTTTACATAGATATTTTTATACCCCAAGTAGACCCCAGCAAATTTTTCCTCAAGTAGACATTAAATGTTGGAGGTGTGACAGGGAGGAAATAGGCAGTTGGGAACATCTTTTCTGGAAATGTGGTGAGTTGGCAGACTTTAAGGATTCCCTGCAGGATGCACTGTCGGAGATGCTGGGTGGACAGATTGGTGTGATGAGGGAGGTGATTTTTCTGAGCTATGATACAGAATCGGAATTGTCTAGCCATGGTAAGGCCTGTGTCTAATTATGGTGGCTGCCAAAAAAAACAATTGCTAGAAAATGGAAATCAAAATCTAAACCAAGTATACTAGAAGTAGTGAATATAGTAACAGAGATAAAACAACTGGAAATTAGATCTTTAGAAAAGGGTAGGAGCAAACTACATAGGAAAAAATGGGAATTGTGGGATCAATACATACAGGGAGGAATGAGGTTTAAAAGAAGGTAGGACTTAAATGAGTTATGTAATGTTTAAGTGAAAACAATTGTGTAGATTATAAGTGATGTGTAATGTTTGCAACTAAGGGTGTGTCAGTATGGTTTGTGATGTAAAATGCTTGCAACTAAGATTGTGTGGGTGTGAATTGTTTTCATTTATATAAATTGATGATTGCCTATGTCATAAATGATGGTTTAATAAAGAGGTTTCTTGTTTAAAAAAAAATTGGGCAGGAATTGAATAATTTATGTAATGTTGCTTAGGTTATACAACATATAGCAAGATATGTGAAGTATAATGTTTGTAAATGTGAACTTGTTAATACAGTTTGATTGTTTTTACATAAATGTAAATTTGCCTGTGGCACAAGTGATAATTCAGTAAAGGTGTTTAAAAAAAGGGTTGTAAGCAGTACACATGCTGTACCAATCACACACAGTGCAAAGCAGACACATAGACCCACATATGCTGAAGCACTTTAATGCAACCTTCCTAAACCCCAATACCTCCTAGACGAAGTACACATAACAAACACCCTCAGCAACCCCAAATGCACTCTTACAAAACAACACCCACATCAACACATATAGCCACGTCTCATGGAGCCTCTACTCGTACGCCCATAAGGCAAGCCACCACAGACTTCAACATTCTAGTCATTGGAGACTAAATTATGAGACACACCGATGTTCCTCTCACATGGCCGAGTAAGGAGAAAATCATGGCCAATTGCTTATCAGGGCACATTACACATGCACTCAGGTCATTGGACCACAAGTACCAGTATGATGTATTCATAGTCCATGGGGGTGTAAATGACCTGAGATGTACCTCGCCAGACTATATGAATAGAGACATCATGGAGCTCTCAGAATAAGTGTCCTAGGCTGATATGATCCTAGCACTGAGCAGCATTCTATCTTCTTCAAGAATGATGCCCCAATATGAACCAAAGATGACTGACTTTAATAATTTTCTTAATTTCTGATGTCACTCTAAGGTGGTGCAATATTTGTCAGCATGGAAGGAGATGTCAGCAAACCACACTGCTTTGCTAGTGATGGTCTGCACCTCCCCCCTTCTAGGCTTTTGAATATTAGCTAAAACATTGTCTTGCTCCATAGTGCCTTTTTTAGGCAATGTCAAACTAAAAGTACTTCAGACATACCAAATCAAAACCAAGAAAATCTAAAGGTGTTACTGCTCAATGCTAGAAGTCTAAACAAAAAACTCCACTCCCTAGAAGCTCTCTTCACCCTAAAGAATGCTGACATCTGTGGGGTCACTGAGACATGGTTTAAGCTGTAGAGAGCACACTGAGATCTGTCTTAAAGATTATTTGTTTATTTATTTATTTTATGTATTTGACATTTGTTAACCGGGTTGATACAACTGAGTTAAAACCCGTTTTCAGTGGAGACCCGAGGAGAAAAGCTCCAACATACATTATGCAGTTATTTCAACATATATTAATCAATAAAGTAGTGGCACATTACACTCTAGAATATGATTTAAAAAGATGTAATAGCATAAACAGAGGTAGAACAACATTCCATTAAAAGGCATAATACAGCAACATTCTTGTGTGAGACTTGCAGGACCGTTCCCAGACAGGGACTAGACACAATTACGTTTTAATGCAAAAAAAAGATCTAGATTATAAGTTTAGAGTCAGTGTTTAACAGTTAGGTTGTGCAGACAATGAGACAGCTTCAGAAAAGTTTTAGTAGTTGGTGAACTAAATGAGAAAGGCTATGATTTACAGTCGCAAGTTGGGGAGAGGAGGAGATATTATTATAGTGCTTTTTTGAACTCATGCAAAGTTGCTATTTTTCTGATATCTGGGGGTAGTTTGTTCCAGTTTTGTGCTGGGGAGTAGCTGTATAATTTTGGCCTATGGTTTTGTTTGGTTTAGAGATTTCTAGTAGCAGTAGGTTAGAGCTACTGAGAGTTCTAGCTGGAGTATGAAGAGTCACCAGGGAGGAGATGAGCTGTGACAGTAAAAGTTGATGGTGAGGCTCGAGCCAGTTTAGGTCAGAGAATGAAATACAGTGATGGTAGTTTGAGAGTTAGTCAGCTGCAAACCAATCTATTTAGTTATAGGTGCTTTCAATTTTTGCTTGTAGGGAGATCTGTAGATTAGTTAATATTTGAGAACCATAGAGGAGGCTGGAGAGAAGGAAGGCATGAGCTAGACTTACTCTGGCTTCTTCTGTGAGAAACATTTTATTTCTATGGAGAAGACCAAGTTTCTGGTGGGTTTTCTTAATGGATGTGAACATGAAGGTCAAATTTAACTTTGTTATCAATGGTGGCCCCTAGGAGTTTTGTATGAGATTGTATGTGCATTATGTTGTTTTTGGATGAGGTAACTGAGAAGATAGATTTGTGGTGGAGCAGTGATTTTGTGAGGAATAGCAGAAGTTTTTTTTTTGTGATTGATAATGAGTTGATTGTTAGTGAGCCAGGAGTTGAATGAATTTTGAGTGAAAATGAGAAGTTCAGAAATGGTGGTGGGAATACCCATTGCAACACCTGATACTTGATGGTAAATTTGGAATATTTATTGAAAGTAAATTGCTTTAAAAGATTTGTTGATTATTTATTTTTTGTGTGGAGTGGTATGGTTAATGAATTACATTCTTTTATTGAATATTTAAATGTGAGTATTGATTTTTTGAAAACTTTTATGAATAGTTCCACCCATAATATCAATTTTCTAGATGTTTCCCTGTTATATGATGGTGTTGACATATACACAACAGTTTTTAAGCAACCAGTACACAGGAACAAAATCTTACATTGGAGCAGTATGCACGCCCTCCATGTTTTTAGGGGCATAGTTAATCGACAATTTATACGGATGAGTAGACTCAACACAGATGTGGATAAATGTTATGGACAAATGTTTGAGTTAAACAAGAATTCCTTGCAAGAGGGCATGATGAATTATTCTTTAATACTTTGATGGAAGAAGCTGTAAGTTCGAGAAGTGATCGGGCTAGTCCTTCTTTTGGAATGGATTGTTTACCTAATGAAGGACATGTTCCATCTAAAAAGAATGATAGATTATGGTATACAACTACTTTTAATAGGAGTACAAACAATTTAAAGAAGATTTAACTGAGAATTAGGGTATTTTAAGATCTTTGCCTGAGCTGAGATCTAATATTGGCACCAGTCCAAGTTTCTCCTATTGTAGTTGCCCAAGTTTAAAACAGCATTTATGTTATAAGGACATTTGTACAACTTTTGAAAGATGCCTCTCTAATAAAAATGGTACTGCTCCATATTATAATTGTTGTGTTGCAATTTTATAAATGGAGATTCTGTTTTTATTCATCCCAATACTAATATGAAATATACTTTTAATTGTTTTACAACATGTGATTCCATAAATATATTTTTATTTAGCAACCTGCAATGTATGCACAAGTTTTTATGTAGGAAAATCTAAAAGAAAATTAAAAGATAGAATCATTGAACATAGATCTGATATTAGAAGGAATGTTTGCACAAATTCTTTGGCTAAGCATATTAGTGAGAATGGCAGCAACCATATTTTTTCTTTTAGAGTGATAGATAAACGTTTTAAGAACTTAAAGAGAGCTGATATTAATAACAAATTATAAATGAAAGCATATGATTGGAGTCTCCCGTTGCAGGCTGATTCTGTACCCGGACTTAACCAGACAGTATCAGTAAAGCCTATTTTAAAATACAAACAGATGTACTTGCATTAAATGATCTTGCTTTTTAAGGGCTTTAATTTTTAATTACTATAATTGTTGATTCTCATTGGCTGTGTTATTTTTATAATGTATTTAAGCATGATGTTGATTGTTAGCTTTTTTACACTGATGAAGTGTTGCTGAGCCCGAAAGCTTTGTTGTTTTATTAAACATTTGGATTGACTTCCATTGCTGAGTTCATTTTTATTCTTATTAGTACTTATATTATTCAATTCACAATCACTGGCATATTTGGTTATCCAGAAACCATTTCTTATTTTTATATCTCAAAAGAATAGATAAACAGTTAACCTTCCAACCTGAATTGTTTTATCTTGTGGCTTAACATTTGTCTATAGGATTGACATGTAATGCTTTTTTACCAAATCAAGATAAGTAGTATGTATTGCCAGCCCTTCATAAAGTGCTGCTGTTACCCCTTATAGGATCATACTAAGGTTGAAGTACAGAGAAAAGGAATGAAGAAAACAGAAAACTCTTCCCAGATATAGGTTCATAGGTTCATAGATTAGTACTAGGCTAACTGCCCTTGTGAGCCAATTTAAGCCTAGCCAATTATCCCCCATGAGACTCAAACCCTGCACCTTGTGTTTGTAAGGCAAACACCTTAACCATTTGGCCACCCTCCCAACCCAGTTACACTAATAGGTAAATTGGAAACCAAAAGTATTGAACCATTTTCACCAGAAGGCTCCATCTGGAATAATCACACAAAAGCATCACTTCCCATTAAAGACTTCTCCTAATAATCACATGATTCCGTAAACCAATAAAAATATATAATAGATTAAAAGTCAATAACTTGTCATCCAGACTAAGTTGAAACAATGCCTGTAGTCAAACAATCCAATTATATTCCTTTTTTATTTAAATAATCCTGAAACTCTACATTCGTGGAAGAAGCCATCATACAACGATCTATCCCTATAAACATAAATTAAGCAGTGAGATGATATGAAATATGTTTCAGTGAAGAAATTCTGTAGTTTTTACATTACACATCACTAAGATGTTCCCTTATACAAAATCTGAGAGGATTGAATTCTTGCCTAATATAAAATAGAACACAGGTACATAAAATGTGGTGCATTGCCCCCTCAGTTTCACAAGTAATTTTGCAGCTAATATATGAGTCCAATGGGTATTTATACTGGAAGAGTTTGCAATTTTTACCATACTAGAGCATTCATTACAAAGCCCAAATGGCAAACAACCAGTGGCTTCAGAACCAGCAGGGCTTTCCAACTGATTACAATGTCTTCTTTAATGATGGGCTAAGTTCTTATCCCTCCTAAAACTAAAGTTTCAGGAACTAGTTACTATATTCTGATATACATACATATTGTGTCAAAATATGCTAGTGCCTATCAACAGTTTTACAATTTTTACCAACATTTGTTCCATAGGTGGCAACAAGCCTGATTTCTCCTGTAGTCTGTTCCTATCCTTTGTTCATTCCATCCTCCACATCAGCTATGGCATCAAAAGACTGACTCATACCTTCTGGCTAAAACTCTCCTTTTTAAATCCTGACCCATAGAATGATAAGCAGTTTCTAAAGAACAGATCCTTTGATGCACATGAATTGAGATTTGGGAACATTTTCGATAAAATAGCAAAAAGACTCACAGCAAAGGTAATTAAGGACAAAACAAATGTATTAAGAAGGAAATGTTAACAGTGCACTAGTTAAGGATTCACTTATTTCCCCAAACTGCAATAAGTTTGTGTTTTGTTTTTTTTTTGTTATGAGAAAAATGAATATCTCTGAAAGGGGTGTTTCTTGGAAAGGCAGACTTGAAGAAAAAGAACTGTTGTGGCATCTTAGATTTAATACCAGAATGTTTACAGGAATCAAAATGATTCCATATTGCATGTCTAGAAACTAAATCTTTGGAATTCTTACTATATATAGGTGCATTTGTATATAATGGTATGCACATAATATCATTTAAGTGTCTTATCACTTTAAGTTTTTTTGCATGCTAATTTTACTTGTTGATTTTGATTGGCTAATGCTGATCACATGATTGATTCTTAATTTGTAAAGTGAGGTTGCCTGTTTTTAACAGTGTTGATAAAGTCTGTTTGATGCTATATGGATGAAAGTGCTCAACTGTTTTTGGAATAAAACACATTTTTTTTGCAAAGACAAATGTTTTTTAAACATTGTGATATGTGAAGGGGTCAAGTCTTAGCTGTTAATATATGTCACAAATTCAGACAACCATTCTCTACATCCTTGCCATACCACAAAACAATCATCAACAATTCTCTGACATAAATTCAGATATTCCAAATATCAGGTTTTTGTTCCCATTGCAGCTATAAACAAGCCCAAACAATGTCATTAATGATTTTGATAAGGAGTTTTTATTATAAGAATGATTTTTTGGCAACTTTGTGGGACAGCAAGCAGATCATCTTTTGTCTTTGCAATACATTTCGATACATGGGATGCTTTTTGCATATGTTTATATCTATGATCGGAACAAAATCAGATATTTGGAATATTTGCGACATATAGTCATAGGTTCATAGGTTGGTACTAGGCTATCAGCCCTAGGGCAGATACAAGCCTAGCCAAAACAATTCCCTGGATATTTCTTCCCAAATATTTACTTCTCTGGACCCCTGTCTAGCAGGGGGACTGACATGATTCCCGGGGTGAATTTCCTATCTCCCATCCAATTGTCAAAGTCCCTTTTGAAGAGGGCCAAGGAGGCACTCTGCTTGACATGTATGGGTAGTCTATTCCAGAGTATGGGGAGTCTCTATATCTGTTTCTATGTCTATATTAATAGCAATGGTTTAGGTTTAACTCTTTTCTTTAATACAGAGAATCTTCCTATTTAATTTCTTGATGTAAATGTTATTAAACTTTTAGATGGATTAGTGGTCACATCTGTATACAGAAAACTTTTCTTAAAAAGGTCTGCATTGCATGCTGAGATTGTTAAACTCATACTATCAACAATTTCACAGAGGAGCAAACAACAGATCAACTTAGGTTTGTCACCACCTATGGAACAATTGATGGTAAAATTCATGAACATATAGACATGTGGCATATTCTGGAAAAAGGTAGATTATTTTCATAATATAGTACCTGGCAAAAACATAAAACCAACATTTAGGAAAACAGAAAAATCACTAGGAAATGGATGTGATTCTGAAGTAATTGGTTATTTGCTGTGGTGTCATTGTAATATATGCTCTAGAATATTTCAAACTAGGACTTTTTCTAGCAAAAGCCTCTATTAGTCTATAATATTAGACACAAACTTACTTGTCAAATTGTGGGGTGATTTACAAGGTTTTATGTACCTGTGGTACATTTTATGTTGGGTAAAAATCATCCCCTTTCAATTTTCATATAAAGGAATATCTTACTAATTTGAGATGTAAAATTAAAGTAATTCTTTACTTAAACATATTTCAAATTATCTTTCTGCTCAGTTTATTTTATAGGGCTAGGTCATTGTATTAGGAAATCCCCGATGCATGCAGAGTTTCATGTTTATTTAAATAAACAGGAACATCGTTTGACTGTTTGACTAGGGGCTTGTTTCAACCTCATCATAATGACAGTTATTAAATTTTAATGTATTATACATTTTGTTTGTGGAGTCATGTGATTTTTAGGGGGATTACTTAATCAGAAGAGATGCATTTGTGTAATTATTGCTGATGAAGCCTTGTGGCAAAACCAGTCCAGTGCTGTTAAGTGCATGTTCACCAATACATTCATTGTATTTGTGGGCAGAGTTACCTTTTCAAAGAATACCACAAGATATTAAAGTAGAGCTCTTCAAGCTCTCCCATTAAAATGTCCATATTGTTCCATGCCTAACAGAAATAAGTCACATATGTCATTTTGGATAAATCCAGTTATAATGTCTTCCATGATTTTGCACAGAGTACAGCTCAGGCTGATTGGTTTAAAATTGTTTGGGTCTGATGATCCCTTTATGGTATTATGGTACTATAACCTGTTGTTTTGATAATTGATTGAAATATTGAATGGGTCTGCGAATGACTGTAAAACTAAAATATGCAATGTGTTTTATCACAGCTATATTTTATGACAGCTATGGATACCTCAGCATTCTGTCTCTCAATAGCTCTCTGTCATTCTACTAGAGTTTCATATCCTAACTCACTGAGAAATTGTTTGGATTGTAAAGTCCAATAAGGGCCAACTTTCCCTTTAACTGGTGCTTATGACAATAGGGTCTCTATGAATTTACGCTTAATTGTTGTGGATACTATTGCATATTACTAACTTTATCGTACAACTCATAATTTATTAAACAATTTGCATAACAGGTCATGTACAATGTATATAAATACTGAGTCAAAATAATTTTTACATGCACAAAATATAAAGGCAGTAGCTCTTTCCAGGTATGTGTGCCTGACTAGACTTCAAGACATTTGGATCTGTATGTACATTTTTATATTCTTCAACCATCTAAAAATAATTCTGCATTGCATACTGAGATTGTCAATCTTATAGCATCACACATTTGACAGAGGAAAAACTACAGATAAACTCAGTTTTTTTATCCAGAAAAGTTTCACTTTTAGCTGATTTGATTCATTGTTTAGTTGATGTTCAGAGTGAGCACTGGCAGTCTGGCATAAACTCTGTAGCTCTAGTTTGCAGGATTTTCTCCTTACTTGAATTGGAATGGAAGATTCTGGGTTATGAAATGATCTAGACTCTAAATGATCTACTTGAAAAGGTTTGAGTTCTTGAGAGTCAGATTGGTGTAATTGGTGTTCCTGTTTTCTGTTGTTGTGGAAACTGATGATCATCTTGGCATAAATAATTTACTGGGTCTATATTAGACCACCGAAAGGGTGAAATATTGAACACTCACATGAGTGAAAATCCAGAAACCCGACATCGCTATTGTGGGGGGCTGCACCCCCCCACACCCTCCACTAAATATATATTCCAACTCTGAGATCACACTACAGTGAAGAAAGAACTAATATTCCGATGTTCACTGTACTGCAATAAAAAAAAACATTGAGTACCTGCATATTCGCTCATGTGAGCACGAGACATTTCTCCCTTTCGGTGTTTTAATATAGACTCTAATTTACTCACTTCCATTCCCTTCCTGCACGTCTTCATTTCCTGATTGTTGGATGTATGCATTCACTTTCATCTGGAAGTTACTTTAACTTTTTGGATGCTTTTTACTGTCCCTGATCATGTTACTTAGTTAAACTTGAGTTTTTAGTCTTATTTCTGTGAATTATGTTTAATTAGCGGCCGAGTGGCGTTCAAAAGACATGCGTGAATGGGCGTGCCTTGGTTGAAGGTTGGGCATTGGGCTGGCACCTCGGCACCATAAAAATCGACTGCCAATCATTAGTGGACCGGAGTTCCGCTGTGGCGACCCCTAACCGGGAAAAGCTCAAAGAAAAACAACAGTGTCAGAGTGCTGATTTCTATTTCATTTCTTTTTTCCAAAGTTGGTCTGTGTGTGTGTGTGTGTGTGTCTGCACATGCATGCATAGGTGAGCACAAACACACTCATGCACACGTGTTTCTGCAGTTTAGAGCTGTTTTTTTATTTAATGACTTGGAGACATTTCTGTGTTTGGTAGTTTAGCACTGCTAAATGTCATTTAAAGATTACGTTTTTTTCTATGAGCAGTCTGTGTCAGTGTTTTAGGGATAGCTTGCTGTAATTTGTCTTGATGTAAAAGATCTTGTTTCTTATATGGATTATTCCGAAAAAGCAGGCCTGTTATTACTTTACTTTATCTAGTTAGATTTATAGTTCTATTCTGGTTATTTTTTGTCATTTTACATTTTCTCACTCGACAATCTGTAACCATTGACTCTGAATAAATGTACATTTTACTTTGATATGAATCAAAATGTTTTCTTAAGTCTGTGAAGCATACCTCTCAACTGCCCATATATTCACAGAATGTACAGTTTTGCCTCATATGTTTGGCCTATTCCTGATAAAATGACTGGTTTTCTAACAAATCACCTAGATGATCTGAGGATTAAAGTCACTAAATAATGACATACATTTGAATTTCAGATTTCAAATCATTCCAAAATGTATCTTAACACAAGCCCTATTACTCCACTAACTTTCTAAGTTTCTAAGCATAGTATTTAAAATCTGTCCCTATTTTTGGGCCTTTGTCCATCCATTTTGTCAGGCCTTGTCCAGATTTCTTGCACTAAGAGGTTTAGAGGTATGCTGTGAACCCCTTGCCTTATTGTTTCATCATGTTGTTTTAAATGATATCCATTCCCTTATGCCTTAGTATCTTGTATAAACTTTATTACATAAACCTGGTAATCGCTTTCTGTCCAAAAGGAACTTCTTCAGACCAAGTCAAAGACTTAAAGAACCTTATTTAAAAAATTACATCAGAAACAGCTGGCCAAAGTGAATCAATGAATTAACTCTTTCCTTTTTAAGACTATCTTATAATTCTCCCTTTCATTTAGTCCAGGGAAATTACATGCATTTAATCTTACCTGCCAACAGTATTCTTTCCAATTTAAGTTATCCTCAGCATCAAACCTACTAGCATAATTTGATACTTGATCGACAACAGAAAGTTTAAAACCAACTTTTTCAAATTCTGAACTGTGTTTATTAATAACATGCTTGGCTAGACTGTTAATTATTTCTTTAATATCTACAGCCCTAAGATGCTCATATATTCTTCTATTAAATTCTCTGCTGTTTCTCCCTATATAAAAAGCTGAACACAGTCCACATAACACTATATATACCACAAATTTAGATTTGCAGTTGTAACCATGACTTAGCTTAATATTATAATTTCTAGCAACCACTTTGATTTTTTTACCTTCCAGAATAAACGGACAGAACCTACACCCCTCACATTTCTTCATACCTTTAACAGCTTCTGTTACTTTTCCTTCAACATTTATGTAAAAATATTCTGTCATATTTTTCCCCTTTTAGACACAAATACTGGTGTCACCCCATTAATATTACACAACTCATTAAAATTTGAAAGAAACTGCCAGTTTTTCTTAATAATTTGCCTTATACTATTAGCGTCTATGGAATTTTGTAAAACGCAGGCTAACATAAAATTTTTATCTGTTACATTTTTTTTCTGCATGTTCATTTGTAGATAAGTTACTTTCTCTTACCTTACCGATCTCTTCTCTGACTTCTTTTATTAGACTTTCTGGATACCCTGTATTTTCAATCTTTTCTTTCATGGCACAACTCTATCTCAAAATAATTTTCATCTTCTGTTAAGTCACTTAATCTTTGAAATTGGCTCTTTACTATATTTCTTTTTAAATTCTTGTTATGCAACCTATTATAGTACAAATAAATATTGCTGTGTAATTCCTTTTTCAAAATTCTAACTTTTAGCCTGGTGGCAGATTTATACACTTTTAAGCACAGAAAGTTATTTTCATCTTGATTCACATTGTGCACAAACTTAATACTACTAGACACAGTATTTAAATACAATAAAAACTCATTCAAACTTTCCACAGTGCCTTTCCATAAAAAAAACAAGTCATCAATAAAACGTTTAAAAAAGTAAATTTTTAAAGAAATCAGACTTGTATATAAACTCTTTCTCCCAACCTATCATAAAACTATTGGCATAGCATAGCTACACCATTAGTCTTTTTATAAATTTACCCCCCCCCAAAAGAATATATATGTAACTCAATATAACATCCAATATTTCAACTAACAACTGTACTTCATCCTTAGAATAAAGGTTGGATTGGAGCAATTCCTTGTTCACTGTTTCCAAGCCCTCTGCATTTGGAATAGTTGTGTACAAGGACATGACATCTGCTGTCACCAATAATGTGGAACTATCCACCTGCATTTCAGGTATCAGATTTTTAAAATGGAGGGCATCCCTAATATAAGAATCACTGTGGCACACTAATTTCTGCAAAAATGTATCTGCAAAATTTGGCCATAGATTCTGTCTTCCTGCCTTGACTGGCCACTATGGGCCAAAATCTAGGCATATTTAAATCCTTATGAACCTTGAGAAGCCCAAAACACCTTCCCAATTTAGGATTCCAAATTCTAAAATATTCAGCTAAACTCACTGAAATAAGCCCTTCTAGCAACCATTCCTCAATACAGGCATCAATGACATTATATAACTTCACCAATTCTTCCCATGAAACCATTTTGTAGAATTCTTTTTCATTTAACATTTTTTTCAATTGTACTATATTAATAGTTAATTTCAAATATCACAACAGCATTTACTTTGTCAGCCTTAGTTATATATATATATATATATATATATATATATATAGAGAGAGAGAGAGAGAGAGAGAGAGGGTTATTATTGTTCAACTGTAATAAAGCATTCCTCTATTCTGCAGTTAAGTTATACAATTTTTAGGTTCATAGGTTCATAGGTTCATACTAGGCTATCTGCCCTAGGGCATTTATAAGCCTAGCCAGAATATGTTTGGCTTTCGCCACCCATTTTAAATTAATTTTGCTATGCCCTTTTTCGAGGTTAGTATACTGTGCCTCTGTCTAACAGTCACACAGAAGTGATACCCGGGGTAAACCTACGATCTCCCATCCACTCATCAAGACTCCTCTTGAAGAGAGTCAATGAAGGACTCTGCCTAACCTGGACTGGGATTTTATTCCATAGTGAAGGGAGCCTCTGGGTTATGAATCTGTCCCTCCAGCATGTCCTATTTATTTCAGTGCTGAGGTTCAAGTCTCTCGAGCGCGTAGCTTGATGGGATTTGGATTTTCTGAGGTGCAGCATGTCCCTTAATTCCGGGTTGGACATGGCTTTATACGTCAGGCACAGGTCACCTCTGAACAGGCGGTATGCCACTGAGTAGAGCTGGAGTTTCTTTAACCGGGCAGCATATGGCATCTGTTTGAGCCCTTTGATCCTCATGGTGAGGTACTTTTGGGGTCTTTCCAGTTGCTGCAGGTGTTTGGTAAGGTACATCCCAAAAGGGGCATTGTACTCTATTATGGGCCTGATGAGGGATGAGTAAAGAGGCATGATGACCTCCCCTAAACTAGATGTGAATCCCTCCATGATTAGGTGGGCTATATAAAATGTTTTTCTAACCACTTTGGCCACGTGGTTGTCAAATGAGAGATTGCTATCAACTTGGGTCCCCAGGTCCCTAATTACTTCTTCTGTACTTAATGGATTACCACCTATGTGGTAATTTGTGGGCACTTTGTTTTTGCCAAAGGGGATGACTATACACTTTTTGGCGTTTAGCTTGAAGCCATGGCTCTGGCACCAGTTGTCTGTTTCTATGAGGCCCTTTTGGAGGATGCTTGTGTCGGCTGGAGAGTCGATTATGGCACCCAGTTTGCAGTCATCTGCGAACTTGGTCAGCCACAGTCCTTTCGTGTTGGCCTGTACCTCCGAGAAATATATATCAAACAAGAGAGGTCCCAGGACTGAGCCTTGTGGGACGCCACTTGTTACTGGTTTGGAGTCTGACATGGCTCCAGCAATTCTAACCATGTGGGTTCTGTCCTTGAGCCAGTTTGCAACCCATCTAGTGACATAAGGGTTTATATTTAAGCTGGTGAGCTTATCTATAATGCCCGAGTGGGGTACAGGAGCAACAGTACAAAGGGAAAGCTAACAAAAAAGATTCCAATTCAGCTTTTGACCCTAATAACTCTCTTACATCACTTTCATACACTAACAAAAAAAGATTCCAATTCAGGTTTCAAGCAGGGATTATACAAACCAGGCTTTTTGAATTGCTCCATTCGATACTCATGATTATTATTCAATAAATATTTCAGGTTTAACTTTCTAACAAAATCTCTTAAACAATTAATGCTTTCTATAAGGTCTGCCATTTTTGAAGGCACAAATGTAAGACCTTAATATGTTCCTTATTAAGTTGAAAACTGGATAAATTAATAATCTAAACAAATCAGAAACAGTACCTTGTTTACAATGTCTATTATTATCTTGGAATATAGATCTTGCTGAAGTGACCAAGATTTTGCAACTTCCCATTCTTTTTATGGAAGCTTTCCTTTTGTACTGTTGCTCCTGTTTCCAAGGTTCTTGCACTGCTACTTGGGCCCACGTTTTCTATCCTGTACCTTCATCCTGATAAACAGCTACATTTTGAAAAACAACTTGCTTCTTACCACCCTCCATAGTTCTGCGACCCTGCCAGGACTGCTTTGCTTCAGTTTCAACATTTGGTTGCCTGATTTCTTCATTTCTGGCTTTTTGAAAGTTCTCAGACTCAGTTCTAAACCTCTTTGTTGTTTTAGGTGTTTCCTCTCCATTTTCCCTACAGAATGCAAGGGTAGAACTTCCTCATTCATTACTGTTCTGACATACTTCCAAGAATGTAAAACACAGAGTTCAAGCCCATCTCATAATCATTTTTGTCCCTGCTAAATTTTTCTGTTTTCTCTTTTTCAAAAGCTCATTTTCTTCATTAATATTCTCTTCAATAACTTGCATTTTAGTATCAAAGTTCATGTGGGATGTCACATCTTTTAGACTGTTAAAACCAGATTTTGCTACATTAGACAAATCAGTGAGCATGTTCTTATGCTCCTCTTTTAACAGCTTTACGTATTGCAAGCCTGTAGCTTCATTTAGGGCTTGCCAAGCTTCCATAAAGCTATCAGAACATTTGTCTATAGTGGGTGCTTTTAAAACCCTTAGTCCCCTAGGAACTCTTTTGACATTTAAACAAGTCTGAAGGAATAAGACATTCCACTGCAGTCTCAACAGTTTGAACAAATCTTTCTGAAATTTAGAAAACTCAACTGTTAAATCTGGTTCCCTTTCCTCATGCTGCTGGTTTTCTGTTATAAAGGGATTAACTGGCCCTCTTAGAAAATTGTGAAGAAAATTGTCAGAGCTTCCTAATGTAACTGCTTCATTGCCAATAGTTCTCCATTTTGGGATAGCTCCCAACGCAAGTCCAGTAGTAACAGTCATAGCAGGTACAACAGGCACAGCAGCAGCAGTTCCCACATCTGACATAGTACTTCTATTTGGTTGTGACATAACTTTTTCAACACTTCCTTTTCCATTATCTAATGACACATCGCCAGGGCTATCATGAAATGTAAAACCCGATGGAATAAGTAAAAAACTAGAGTTTGGTTGAGAACTGGCATCAGAATTTGAAAAGGCCATAGTATAACAAAATTAAACCAAAAACCTCACGAATAAAAACAGTGGTTGTATCAAAACAAAAACAATGCAATAACAAACCATGAAAGTATAAACTTTATTACATAAACCTGGTAAGCGCTTTCCTTCCAAAAGGAAATTCTTCAGACCAAGTCAAAGACTTAAAAAAACTTATTTAAAAGATTCCATCAGAAACAGTTGACCAAAGTGAATCAATGAATTTAGCCTTTCCTTTTTAAGACTACCTTGTAATTCTCCCTTTCATTTAGTCCAGGGAAATTATATGCATTTAATCTTACCTGCTAAAAGTATTCTTTCCAATTTAAGCCATCCTCTGCATCAAACCTACTAGCATAATTCAATACTTGATTGACCACAGAAAATTTAAAACCATCTTTTTTTCAATGTCTGGAAAAGTCATGATGTCATTGAGATCTGTTAAACTTTTAAATTTAAATTTGTAAGCATAACAGCTTGCATCCCTCTTTGGATAATATCTAGCCTATCACTATTATTAATTTAGACCTTAATATTTTTGCTAAAATTTTAGCCCACAGACTCAAATTGTGAAAGGAAAAGAAGTCAGCAATTGCTGGTACTTGAATGCTTTCAGTGTAGGGTGGTGGATGTCTTCTTTAATATTAAGAAGGCCTTTGGTAAGGCTGACTTGGATTTTCTTTTTAAAGTTCTACAGAACAGAAAGATTGGGAAGCCATTGTTTAGGTGATCTGATGCTTTTACTCAGACTCAGTTTTTGAGTCTTGGTCAGTGGCAGCCTATCAACTCCAGCACCTCATCATCTTTTCCTTCTGGTAACAAAGTAACTATCCTTCAAAGTAAGAACCCGTCTTGTGCTACAGTCCATCACTGATGACTCATACCATATGTTACTTGTGTTCACAAATGACTGTGTACTATTAAGCACTAACCTGCCTGCTTTTTTATAAGGTATTAAAGACCTTTCATCTCTTTGGAACAGTCTCAGGTCTACAGTGTAATTTTTACAAATCAGCTGTTATAAAACATAGGAATGCTAACTGTGCTCTCAGCAGCAAATCCATCCTACTGAAGCAGAGAAATACAAACTTTGACTTTACCATTAGAGGGACCCTTCATGATACAGTAGAATGCAGCCTCTACAAACTGCTGGGAAGGTATAGGAGCGTCTACCTGAGATTAGCAACTTTCAGTTCCTGACGGGAAAGCCTGGGTAGTGCAAACCATGACTTTTGCACACATCCTTTATTTTATCAGGAATGTACCACTATCCTCTCAACATCCTATCCTAGCTCAAATACAGCATCTTTTTGACACTTACTTTAGGTGGAAGAGGGTGTAGAGTGTCAAAGTCAGTAGACTACCTGTCAAGTTTTATGGGAAGATATATGTACCTCATCTGATAATCAGTGTTCCCATGTCACAACTCAACACACTCATGTAGGGTGTAGAGCAGTAGGGATGGAACTTCAAGGTAGAATAACAGTGTAAGTGAATACTACTATAGCATTCCTAAGGAATGGTTTTATGGCTTTATGGGGAATGTTTGGTGTTGAGTGGACTTAGATGGGGAAGGGGCCCCATATACCAGATATGCTACCATCCTGAAATAAGCACTGTGATAAACAGGACAGCAAAACTTCATTGGTCAGCCAAAGGAATATATGAACAGAACCAAATTCTAAAGGATGCGGCCAATGCTCTGTCAAAAGTCTTCCTACACTCAACCCAGAATTCCAGTTAGGGAACAATAAATTGTTTACTTATTGGCAGACTGAACTGCCCTGGTCTAAGAAGATCTTCCCTTCAGAAAAGGTAAGACGAGTCCTTCATTGAGAAAAGTGGGATCAGCCTAGGAATGGTAGAAAATGTCAATCTAGAGTGATTGTGTCTAATAAACAGTGGGTGGAAGAATAATGAGCAGGTTAATTTGACCACCCAGTAATGAGAACAGGTTTGGGATGCTTTAAAGAAGCTTAGTAAATAGTTCAAACATTAAGGTCAGCAGCAACCCCAAATTCTGTTTTGATGGTACTGTCCAGGCACTCGAGTAAGAGTATGAAGGGTGATAGTAGAAGCTGGAGATGTGGGCATAAAGGGTGGACAATAAAAACATGTTTTGGGTATCTACCAAAATCAGAACACACTAGGACTGCCTAGCTCACAAATTAGCTGGCGTTTTTCACCTGCTGCCTGCACTAGACTGGAAATTTTGGATATTTGGTATCAAACAAAACTCTTGGTCAATCTGTACCTCTTTCTTAGATATGGCTTGGGTAATGGCCAGTGTGCTTAAGTTCCTCAATATAAAATCATGGAAAAAGAAGGAGACACCTTCTCCAGAATACTTAAACAATCTCCTTCAACAATACCTCCTGCATATGATGTATTCTTTCATGAGTAGAGATCCATTTCATTGTCTTTCTAAGCAGTGGTAATGCCTTTTAGATAGTTATGGTTGTTGAACATAATGAGTACATTCACTTTTGGACATGGTTATACTTGTGTTTTAGTTCTACTTTATTCAAGCTGTGCTGTGTAAACAGTGTAAATAGTTATGAGCCCTGCTTTTTCAGAGTTTGGGTTTAAAATTGTTCTCCTCTGTTCAATGAAAGTGTGTCCAGCTTCAGGACAGATTATTTCCCTATTATGCATAAATAGCCTGGCAGTAGAGATGAGCAGACCACTCAACAGTCATTGGCAGATTTCTCATAAAAGCTGGATTGACCTGCCAGGCTAATAAACAAAGTTAATGATTATACTACTTTCCTTAAAGTGGAGCGGGGGCAGCACCAACAGAATCTGTAAGTGCCATGAAGACACAGGCCATTGAAGCCATGTTTACTGGACAGTTATGGAAGACAACTGAGCAGAATGCATGTCTCCTTAAAATGGACATTGAGTTTACCACATTATGAAATACTTTCACTGCGTATGGTGCAGTGGTAGTGTTGTCACCTGATAGCAAGAGGTTCTCCAGTTCAATTCTTGGCTGGAGTGCCTTCTGTGTGGAGTCTACATGTCCTCCCTACATTCATGTCAGTTTCCTCCGGGTACTCTGATTTCCTCCCACATCAAAAAGACATGCTTCTGGAGTATTTCTCCCCGGGTCTCCACTGAAAATTGGCTTTGTTCCAAGTTGGACTTTCCCAGTAAACAAATAATAAATAAATAAAAATAAGGTTGAAAATCTAAAAAATTGGCAATCTTACTGAAATCTTTGTCTTTTGGGTTCATCCACAGGGATAGAGGAAGGGGTATAAAACTATGTTTTTTGGGGGGTCAACTAAGAGATGCTCTAAATCTTTCTCTCCATGTCCTATTACTACTGAATGTTCCACTGAAGACTACAGACACCTCTCTGTAAGGAAAATTATCCTCAACAAATTATTTAAGTTTTGGAGTTGGGCTGAAAGGGAACACGTTGAAATCAAAGGATCTATATTACATAGTCAAAGTTCTATAATTTGGACTACCATACGTATGAATAAATACATCTGAAGTTGCAGAACTTCAACTATGTATAAAAAAATTAAAAAAAAATGGAAAGGAAAATAAAAGGTTATATGCAGGGGGCAAGCCCCCCCTGCACCCCCCACACCCCTGCTCTTTAAGTATACCATCTCCGAGGTCATGCTACAGTGCAGTAAAGGGAAAATTTCCTTTATTGCACTGTAGCATGACCTTGGAGTTGGTATATTTAAAGAGCGGGGGTGTGGGGGGTGCAGGGTGGCTTGCCCCCCTGCTTATAACCCTTAGGTATGTTCTTTTTCTTTTTCTTTTTTTTTCCAATCGAAGTATGACAACTTTGAACTTATGGTTTTGACCACATTATATTCGAAGTTGTCATACTTCGACTATGTAATATAGACCTGAAATCAAAAGGTGCGCTAGAACTCTAATTATGTTAGGCCACGAGGAATAGCTATGTCAAGATTACATTTCATGCACTCTTTTCATTGATGAACTTTTGCTTCAACTCAATTTCATTGTTACCAGAATACAATTCAAATATTTCTTAAGTCTCTGGCTGATCTTGTGGTAAAATACGAGATAGAAAATTTGTATTTAACTCTCCTGAAATGGCATTTTCCTTCTTGAAAGAAAGACAGCTGCTTGAGATAGGAAACAGTGATGATTTCAGGAGTGCAGTCAATAGTCCCCAGTACCAGCACTGGACTGAAATATTCTCATGGAAGTTTAATAAAGTTTTGGGCCCAGAAAAGTATGCCTTGATGTCTAATGTGTAGGAAGAAAACTCAGTGGAACAGGATTATCAGAACCTGATGGAAAGGGATAGGGAGGGACAGGCCTGAAGAACAGAGTAGAAGGATCCAGTACAACTGAGAAAGGATGGCATGTGCTGAAAATACTGTAAAGTTGTAGCAAAAGGACTTGCTTTATTCAAGGTCTGTTTATTTTACTAAACAGAGCTCATCATGGGAGTGTTTGCATGTATTATGATGCCTTCCCATAAGAGGTAACTGGCTCCTGGAATTTATAAGTATGAGGTGTCATTAGGCATCCCAGGTCACCTTTATTACTAAGTTAATATAATCAACATGTCTAAATGGGATTCATTTAATGTCTAGGGATTTTGTGGTCTGCAAAAGATAAATGTTTTAAAATCTTGGTTCAAGAAGATGAAATCTGACAGAATGTGTTTGCAAGTGCATAAAGTTCCATGCAGACACGGTAGAGTATTGAAAGGATTTCAAAAGGGGGGTTGTTTTCATAATGTGTCACAGAAAGCAAAATGATGACTGGCAATCCTAAATAAATATTCTTTGGGGTGTACAGTGGTGGCAGTAATCAAGGTTGGGGAAGTCAGAGGCTTTTAGGTATTGTTTCAAACATTTCATGGGAGTAATGCCTCTAGATAATATTTATGGCCATCATAAAGGCTGCCTACACCTTTTCTGGAATGTGCTTGTGGCTTATAGGCACAGGTATTTAGAGGCACAATTGTGTGTTTTGTGACATACTTTAATACTGTGATGGATTTAGTCAAAGTCTCAGAAAGGTTTGTGGGTGTCTGGAGGTGGGCAAGACTTAGTATATATTTATCAGCCCTGGAGAGGAGGTGCTAGCCATCTAGATTACCGGTTACTATTTAATGAAGCTATATGCAGCTTCCATGTAAGTCTCACTTAACAGTCTCCTTGATAATTTCTCCTATAAGAGATTTTCTCAAAAGACAAGGAGGGTGGACCTCCAGATTCTCAAGGTCCCACATTTGTTATGGGAGGTCACTAAGAGTCTGGAGCATTTCATAATCCAGAATCTTCCCTTCCAATTCAACTGAGGAGATAAACATGTAAACTAGAGCTACAGTGGTTTTGTTAGGTTGCCATTACTTACTTTGTACATCATCTAGGCAAGGAATCAAATCCATTAAGTGAGAAACATTTCAGGGACCTTGAGAATTGTAAACTTACAAAGTTTAGAGACTTGAAGATTGTTGAGGAATATAAAAAGTTACATACTCATCCTTGTGTCCTAAAGTATAATTCGGAGCACGTGTACCTGCAAATTTATTATTTATTTATTTTTATTATACATTTGTTGACCGGGCTAGTCTAACTGGATATATGTCCATTTTCAGTAGAGGCCCGGGGAGAAAAGCTCCAAGACAGATACAAACAGACAATAAGTAATTGTTACAAAAAAAAAAACCAAGAAGTAGACATAGAAGATATTTTATGCATTTAACAGTAAATATCATAAAGCTATATGCAAAGTGTAGAGAAAGATAATATAAATATGCTAGTGGCTAAAAAATAGTATCCATGTTCTTACGAGATGCTTACCATTGCACTACAGAAGATTAATTTAGTGGAGAGACAACAGCTAGAAAAAATATTAGTAGCAGTAATGATCGGTTAGTCAAGGTTGGTACAAGGGCACAGCCAGTGTGTTTTGAGGAAGGTTTGAAGTTTTTGTTTGAAGAGTGGTAAAGAAGGAAGGGAAGTAAGTCCAATTCAACAAATGGCTGTTGTTAGTGTCAAGAATGAGCTGAATAAGCTGGAGAAGATTTTAGTGCACATAGGACTAAACAGAGGAGTGCCCACAGGTAAAAGTGATCTTTAGAGGTATGTTAGGACCTAATAGTATAGCCAGTCATAGAAACATAAACCAGGCCTTTGTGTCCTTTAACAGATCCTTATATGGAAACATTCAAACACTAGTGATGGAAGGACAACTGATCTGCATCAGTTTTCTAAGGAAGCAACCATAATACAACACGAAATTAACATAGCCATTCACCAGTCTCCAATGGGTAAGGGTCCTGGCCTTGATGGTCATAATAGAGCTATACAAGGGCTTGTGCTACTAGCTTTCAGCACTTTTAAGGTTAACACCTTGTTCTCCATGTCTACTAACATATGGGTACCCAGACTTGAGAAAGATCACACTGATTGTAACAACTGTCATTCACTCTGTCTAAATGTTCATACTGTGGATATTAAAAGATATGCTAGAGTCTTAAAATGATCTTACTGATGCTCATTTCCCTACCTGATATGGTTTTATGCTAAGGAGATCAAGTGCAGACTATTCGCACATTCATTGTTTCTTTCTTATATGCAAGGCCTAAATGCTATGACTGAACCTTCAGTCACCATCCTTATTGACTTTGAAAACACCTTTCACAATAGTGAGATATTTACAGAGAATCCTAGAATGCATGCAACTTCCTCATTACTTTATCCCCTTAACCTAACATCTAGATTGTGTTCTGCTATGGAGGATTCTTAACAAAAATTCTTCCCATCCTTTCTAACTGGAAAAGGATACCACACAATACAAGCCACTGTCTCCTGCTATTCTTGTTAGAAACCAAGCACTTGACTAGCTTTCTTAATTCTCAGAGATCTCAGATTGGCCCCTGCTGATGGTAGAGATGAAGGCTCTCATTTTTGCCAGTGATTGTACTGTTTAGCACAAAGTCCATGAAAGATGTTGATTTTACAATCGACCTATTAAAGAGATTTGGACAGCTTTCAGGTCTACACATTAACATGGAAAATACTTATAAATACATACATCTCTCTCTCTCTCTATATATATATACATATATATATATATATATATATATATATATTTATATATATATATATATATATATATATATATATATATATATATATATATATATATATATATATACATATATGGTTCCCCTTCACAAGATCAAATGGATGGAAGCTCAAAATTCATAATCTCGAGACCAGAATCTCGGACTTCCATTCACTCGAAATTGTGAATGAGAGCCTTAGGTTTAAAAAAATAAAAAGTTAACTTTCCTTATTGCAGGGGATCAGGTCCCCCTGTACCCTAGCAGTTTAAATGTAAATGTTCGGTGGCTGCACTATAGCGGAGGAATGAAAAATATTTCATTTTGTGCTTATGCGTATAGCGCGGAATGGGAAATTTCCCTTTCCTTCACTATACTGCAATCTCGGAGTAGGTATATTTAAGTAGGGGAAGTGTGGGGGTGCAGGGGGGGCGAATCCCCCCTGTGAAAACATTTGAAAGGTGTTAATTTTTTTTTCCCTTTCATATGTTCGACTTTCTTAAAATTCGAGATTCTGGTGTCGAGTTTATGACTTTCAAGTTTAGAGAAATTCGATCATATGAAGGGAAACCATATATATATATAAATATATATTTATATATATATATATATATATATATATATATATATATATATATATATATATATATATATATATATATATATATATATATATATATATATATACAGTGGATATAAAAAGTTTACACACCTCTGTTAAAATGCCAGGTTTTTGTGATATAAAAAAATGAGAGCACAATAAATCATTTCAAAACTTTTCCCACCTTTAATGTGACCTATAACATGTACAATTCAACTGAAAAACAAACAAATCTGTTAGGGGAAAAATATAAAAAATAAAAAATGTACAGCATGCTGGTTTCATAAGTGTGCACACCCTTAAACTAATACTTTGTTGAAGCACCTTTTGATTTAATTACAACATTCAGTCTTCCTGGGTACACACCTGTCATCAGGTAAAGAGACTGTGATTAACCCCAAATAAAGTTCAGCTGTCCTAGTAGGATTTTCCTGACATTTACTCAGTTGCTTGCTACACCAAAAGCCATGGTTCACAGAGAGTTTACAAAGCATCAAAGGGATCTCATTGTTGAAAGGCATCAGTCAGGAACACAGCGAAGACAGTCATCAATAAGTGCAGAAGATATGGACAACGGTGATGTTGCAAAGAACTGGGCGTCCCTCCAAAATTGATGAAAAGATAAGACAAAAACTGGTCAGGGAGGCTGCCAAGAGACCTACAGCAACACTGAAGGAGCTGCAGGAATTTCTGGCAAGTACCGGCTGTGTTGTACTACATGTGACAACAATCTCCCTTATTCGCCATATGTCTGGACTATGGGGTAGGGTTGCAAGATGGAAGCCTTTTCTTACACAGAAAAACATCCAGGCATGGCAAAAATTTGCAAAACAATACATCACATCTCCCAAAAGCATGTGGGAAAATGTGTTATGGTCTGATGAGACCAGTGTTGAACTTTCTGGCCACAATTCCAAAAAGTACATTTGGTGCAAAAACAACACTTCGCATAAACAAAAGAACACCATTCCCACTGTGAAGCATGGTGGTGGCAGTATCATGCTTTTGAGTTACTTTTCTGCAGCTGGAACTGGGTCTTTAGTCAAGGATGGAGGGAATTATAAACAGTTCCAAATACCAGTCACTTTTGGCCCAAAACCTTCAGGCATCTGCTAGAAAGCTGAAGATGAAGAAGAATTTTCACCTTTCAACACGACAATGACCCAAGGCATACATCCAGATCAACAAAAGAATGGCTTCATCAGAAGAAAATTAAAGTTTTGGAATGATCCAGCCAGAGCCTGGACCTAAATTCAATAGAAAATCTGTGGGGTGACCTGAAGAGGGCTCTGCACAAGAGACACCCTCACAATTTGACAGATTTGGAGTGCTTTTGTAAGGAAGAGTGGGCAAATATTGCCAAGTCAATATGTGCTATGCTGATAGACTCCTACCCAAGAAGAATGAATGATGTAATTAAATCAAAAGGTGCTTCAACAAAGTATTAGTTTAAGGGTTTCCACACACAACAAAGTATTAGTTTAAGGGTGTGCACACTTATGCAACCAATGTGTTTTGTACATTTTTTATTTTTTATATTTTTCCCCTAACAGATTTGTTTTTTAATTGAATTGCACAGGTTATAGGTCACATTAATGCTGGGAAAAGTTTTGAAATGATTTATTGTGGTCTCATTTTTTTATATCACAAAAACCTGGCATTTTAACAGGGGTGTGTAAACTTTTTATATCCACTATATATATATATATATATATATATATATATATATATATATATAGATAGATATATAGATATATATTGATATAGATAGATATATAGACATAGATATGGATAGATAGATAGATTGATAGATTGCACTGCAAACTGCATGCAATTATTAAATCCCCAAATTATGTCAGTATACTTCAAGAGGGTCATATAGATCAACGACTGGTGTTTTAGTCATGGTCTCAAACTAAATGCAAAAAAAAATGCATCATCATTCCTTTAGGTAAAAACAATGTCCCTTCACACTATCAAATTAACAACAATACCCTATGTACCTTCTTCTCCTTTCAGCTGTTCCCATTAGGGGTTGCCACACTTCCTCAAAACAATTGGCAGTGGAGTTTTACAGTGTCAAGTTGCCAGCCTGGTACCCAACTTTCCAAGAAGGCACACACATGCACACAATCACACATGGAGCCAGTTTAGACTTTTCAGTCCACCTGCAGCATGTCTTTGGGATATGGAGGAAACTGGAACACCCGGAGGAAACCCATGTGACCACAGGGAGGACATGTAGACTCTGCACAAAAGGCACCACAACCAAGAATCGAACTGGAGAACCTCTCACTGTGAGGCAGCAATGCTTACCACTGTACCATTAATACCCTATGTACCTATGAAGTGGTAAGAGATCTGGGATTATGAGTAGACTGCAACCTTAACTTTGACCACTGTTTGCCTACTGTATTAAGGAAGACTTTCTACGTAGCACACTTGATTATCAAAGTCATCACTTCTAGAGCAAAGGTGGTTATAACTTCTCTATACTCAGCACTAATCAGACCCATAATCTAGTATAACTCCCCTTTTGGCATGTACTGTACAAAGCACCTGCACCAACTGGAGAGGCCTCAAAGATTTCTAACTAAGAAGATCAAGGGACTCCAGCACAAGCCTTACAGAGACCGACTAAAGTCCCTGCCACTATACTCAGTATCATATAGACTTCTGAGGGCAGACTTATGCCTAGCTTACAGAGCAATCTCCAACCTAAACCTAATGAATTTGCTGCACATCCATAAATCAAATGGGACTAGGGCTACCCATTCGAGGGCCCTAAATATGGCCTGCGACTTGAATAGACATGCTGGAGGGAGAGATTTGTCTCCCAGTGACTGCCATGTCTCTGGAATAGGCTGCCAATTCATGTGAAGCAGAGCACCTCTATGACATTGTTCGAAAGGAGCATGGATGAGAGGATGGGGCACCATAAATTCTCACTGGCTATAGCATCCACAATGCTCCTGATGATGGGCAGTCATTAATAAATACAGTCCTGGGTATTGACTAGAGTATCTATGGTATTACATTGGGTTGAAATGGCTAGGCCTGAAATTACCTCTGGGTCAATAGACAAGTAACCTCTTATGATCCTATGCAAATATGTACATATATATATTTAAGTAAGAAATGAACTTCATGACAATAACAGCAGTCAAGAATAGTAAATCACACCAACAACTCTTGTAGCACTTTAGCACTTTCGTCTTATTTATTATCAAAACTTCTTCAGAAAGACATGTTTCATAACTGTTATGAAAAAAAAACTGTTTGAAAAAATGCTGTCATGGAGACATGCTTTCTTCAAAGTATGATTTAGAAATGTCATGTATATCTTGGTTAAATAATAGTAGCAAGCTCTTAGTACAAATGTCATTATTCTGTCTAAATATAGTTAAAATCAATTATGGCAGGTATCATTGCTACAACTGCTGTTTGATCAATCCTCATATGGTGTGCGTGGATGCAGCTGTATCTGGCAGCTAGTACAAATGTCATTATTGTTCTGTCTAAACATAGTTAATATCAATTATGGCAGGTATCATAGTTTCGAGTGCTGTTTGATCAATCCTGATATGGTATGCGTGGATGCAGCCGTATCTGGCAGCTAGTACAAATGTCATTATTGTTCTGTCTAAACATAGTTAATATCAATTATGACAGGTATCATAGCTTCAAGTGCTGTTTGATTAAGCCTGACATGGTGTGTGTGGATGCAGCTGTGTCTGGCAGCTGTTGTATGTTGCCGTTTTTGTCTCCGGGAAGCTGTGGATTGCGGTTTGTGATCAAGGTTTATTGATACTTTTGTATTAGGAAGAGACATTTGGTGTTTTAGCCTGGATCCAGGGGAAGGGGGTGGATAAAAGTGTGACTTGGGATATTTTGGCAGAGAATAGTTTGTTTATACATCTGTTGAGTGAGAGGTGGGAAGGCTGGAAGAATGTGTTATCTCTTGTTCTGACGGCTTGTTGGGAGTTTTTTTTTTTTTTTTGATTTGTTTGCTCTCCGTTCTTTTCCTGGCTGCTGCCTCGCTGAAAGAGAGGGAATTTAGGCTTGAAGTTGCAGTGAAGTGAAGCTTTGCTTCAGGTGCATCACGAGCCTTTGCTATGCAATACACAGACACACTAACAGAAACAGACGCTCCCAGGTTGCTATGGTAATGGAGACAGAGTGATGATAAGGCGTAAGAGCTCTGAGGCCTCCAAGATGATTCTCAGCAATGAATGTTTTGGTTTAAAAAAAAAAAAAAAATATATATATATATATATATATATATATATATATATATATATATATAAAATACAAAAGGGCTGCTTTAAACCACATGTACACATATTGATTATCTCGCAACACTTCATTTAGCTCATAAGCTGATTCTTGATAAAAATAAATAAATAATAAGCACAATTTTATATTTAAAATGTATTTTTGTCCAAACATATTAAGGACATACATAAGAGTGTAAGTCTGAGTTATTGTGAAAGACTAAGAGCACTTTGTCTTGTTCAGTACTATTTGCAGTGGTCTGGGAGGTGAACTTGCTTGGACGTGTTGGGCATATGGGGATAGCTGATTCTAGGGGTGTTTGGGGTTGCCGGGAAGTGCTAGAGAGTCATCAAATTTCCTTCATTGAAATATCTGTGGGAATGGAAGGTGTGTTGAGTGGTTCACTGGCAGAGTTCCCACTGCATGGAACAGGCTGGTAAAATGGAACAGGACAAATACTGGTTTGGATATTTTAAGAACAGCATGGAAACATACCACATGAACTAGTGAATGGTATTCTGCCAAAACTGGATGGGCATTGTTGCCCATGCTTGAAGTACTGATATGTGTGTATGTAAGGATGGAAATATACTTTTAACAAATAAGAAACTAGAAGGGTCTCACAATTTAAAGTCTATGGACTGTATAAACATGCTTGGAAGGAGCTAATAATAAGAATAAGCATTACAGCTTGTGATCTCTCAAATAACTAAGCAACAGCTAAAAAAAACACACACACACAGTAGTTATGTAATGTATGATTTTAGTAAATGTAGACATAAAATATATAATCACCATATAAGATGAAGCAGTCTGCTTGAATTTAGATATTAAAGACATAATTTAATAACATGGGCTTGTGTATAATAACATTACTGTCCTAACTTGTCATAAATGACATACACTACATTGAACATCAAGGGGAGGCATAATGATTTTCTTATATAAGTAAATATGCATAACAAGTCATGTAATTGCTTTTACTTGAACTGTAGTTTTTGTAACCCATCTTGACCATATATAATACTTAAGCATTTACCAAGGCAACTAATGTTTTATACATGAAATCAAACTTGACAAAGTTGTTCAAGAGAAACAACAGAAGCCTGAACTTGAAATGTCACAGAATGTAACAATCACATTCTGAACAAATAGTATTAAATTGACAATAATCACTCAGTTTAACCTTTGCTGATTATACAAAATAGAATGTTGTATAAAACAAACTTGATGCTTTAAGTAAGTTAGCAACAAAGTGATTACCTAAATGCATGCAAACAATGAAATATAACTTCTGATATATCCAGTAAAATACATTGTATTATAAACATTAGGTATAAATATTATTATCATCTATTTACATTAAGTGATAAGTTTTGAAAGACTTCATCAGTAAGGGTGACTATGTTAAATAACTGTGCGCTATAATCTTTTACTGAGGTTTTATATATGATACATCCTACTTTACTATGATTGAATTGCTTGTCATCTATCTTTCATGTAAATATTAAATTGCTTATACAATAAGTATACATTTATATTGTATTAGAATTCTGTCTAATTTACAATAGTACCATATATGTTCAAAATAACATAAATATTGCTTATTCCTATTACAAATTTATTCCTATTACAAATATTCATACATCCATATGATAATAATTCAATTTATGGAGCTCAGATATTCTAGATTGTCGAGGTATGAGTGATAATTTGATGGACTTAGGTTTATCCATCAGATTAGGAATGATTTATATTCCATGGCTAGTGCGGATCTTAGTTTTGTTAACATTAATTAATTTAAATTTATTTCATTAAAACATTGTTAGTATGCCTGACCAAAACATTGCTTTATTGGTAAACACTCAAAGTATAAAATTGATAATTTCCTTTAAAAGCTCAGACATATACTTTATATTTATCAGAGGAAAATGTTTAATAGTCACAATAAAACAAAAATACATAATCTAAATAACCTAAGATGGATTTAACTTTAGTATCTTTAAATACCAATGGCTTAAACAATCCTAGCAAGAGATCAAATCTACTGAAATATTTAAAACTGAACAAAACACAAATTGTCTTCCTTAAAGAAAATAGTTTCAGAACAAATGACAATTACAAATGAAATCCTAAGGAATATATGATATTGACACAATCCACTTATAAGACAAAGAGAAAAGGGGTAACAATTTCATGGAAAACAAATGTGATTAACACATAAATCATTTATAAATATGAAGATAAAGAAGGCCTTATGGCATTAGTAATACTTACATATAATAGAATATGGACCCTAGCCAATCTATACTAGTTCCCAAGCATTGGAACAGCAACTGTTAAAAACACTTGGATTTCATTTCCAATAATTATAAAGGCAACTTAATATTAGGAGGATATTTTAATTGTATATTTGAGATTTCTGAAACTACAAATAAAAGACCACTGTGTACATCTGCTGTATCAAAAGCTTTAAACAAGTGGGTAGAATCATATTTAAAGAAAATAAAGCTTTGTTGTGTTCCCATCAAAATCACAGATTTGGTACCCAAAGTAGAATAGATAAAATATTTGCTACCCATGACTTACACTCTAAAATCATAAATTTCTCATTCACTCCCTGCCCCTTTTCAGACCACAATTCATTGATACTAAAACTTCAAAATGTGTACAGACCATTAATCTTTAACTCCAGAATTCCAGCATATATAACTAAAATTAAAGATTTCAAACTCTGGTTATTATCTGAATAACAGTTGTTCTTAGATATTAATTACACCACAGAGATAAATAAAATAATGATATGGGACTCATTAAAAGCTTACATATATGGTAAAACCCTAATTTGGTATAAAAAAACAAAGAATGGGATTGTGAATTATTAGATCTACAATCCAAACTTTTGTCAGTAAAAGGTGAAAAAAAAATCAAAATCATTTGGAGGCAAAAAAGAAAGTAGAAGTATTAAACAATAAATACAATGAAATTCTAATGCATAAAACTAGTTTAACTTTAGAAAAACTAAATATTAATACCTTGGCCACTTCTCCCAAATATCTACACAATTTATCCACAAGAATCAAAATATAATCAAAAGCTAATAACATTAAAAGTATCTTCCATGAAAAAAAAGGGAAAAATGTCTCAGATATAGGTGACATTTTTAATGCCTATAGAAATCACTATATGGAACATTTGCAAAAAGATAATATGCATATCGATCAATTAAATCTAGATGAAAAATGTTCTAATATAAAAAAATACCAGAAAATTTCAAACTAGATCTGCAAGCACCCATATCCTACAAAAAACTGCAGATACAATAAAATAGGGTCAAAATAATAAAGCTCCAGGTATAGATGGCATAATTATGGAAATATATAAACTTTTTCCTTCAAAGATACTATCCTTCTTCCATAAAACTCTATTAGAAATTCAGTCACAAGCTTTAATACCACCCTCTTGGAGAAATTCCTTAATCACATCAATCCTAGAGGAAAACAAATCCCCAAACCTCTGTACCTCATATAGACCTATATCATTATTAAATAATGAATATAAAATATTTATGACAATATTAACTAACAGAATGAAAATACCACTATCCAAAACAATAAATAATGATCAAACTGGATTTATATATCATAGACACACACATAACAATATTAAAAGGGCAATTTCTCTTATGGATTATGTTAATAAAGAAAATAAAAAACACTCACAATTGGCTTATATATAGAGAAAGCCTTTGATTCCCTAAATTGGGACTATTTATTCAAAATCCTAATGCTATTTGAACTTCCTGCATCCTTTGTTCATCTCCTAAAGAATATATATATATATATATATATATATTTATATATATATATATATATATATATATATATATATTTTTTTTTTTATACAAATAATTTAGCATATGTCAAGTTAGGTCCTTTTACCTCTGAATCTATATATATAACAAAAGGCACTAAACAAGGATGTCCCAAGTCACCAATTCTATTTGCTCTGGCTATTGAAACATTGGCAGATTCAATTTGTAACAATATAAAAAATCAAAGGCATAGATTTTTATGAACAATACTATTCTAGAGTAATGCTATTTGCTGATGCCATATTACTAACATTATCTATTACAAAAGAGACAGAAGAATTATATATATTAATTGACAAATTTCATAGGTTCATAGCTGGGTGCTAGGCTATCTATTTATAAGTCTAGCCAGAAAGTGTTGGCTTTCGCCACCCCCTTAGATTAGTTCCCTGTGCCTTTGTCCAGCAGAGCCAGTGAAGGGATCCCTGGGGTAAACTTTCTGTTTCCCATCCACTCGCCAAGGTTTCTCTTGAAGTGGGTTAACAAGGAGCTCTGTCTAATGTAGATTGGAATCTTGTTCCAGAGCATGGGAAGTCTCTGGGACAGGAATCTATCCCTCCAGCATGTCCTATTTACTGTTGTGCTGAGGTTTAGATCTCTGGAGAGTGTGGCTCGAGGGGATATGGTTTTCTTTAGGTGGAGCATGTCCATCAATTCTGGGTTGGACATGGCCTTGTATGTCAGGCAGAGACCACCGCTGAGTAGGCGGTATGCAACCGAGTACAGCTGGAGTTTCTTCAGTCGAGCTGCATAGGGCATCTGCTTGAGGCCAGTTATCCTCTTGGTGAGGTACTTCTGTGGTCTTTCTAGTTATTGCAGGTGTCTTATAAGGTACATCCCAAATGGGGCATTGTGCTCTATGATGGGTCTGATGAGTGATGCATAGAGGGGCCCAATGACCTCTTTCAATCTGGATGCAAACCCTTTTGTGATTAGGTGAGCCAAATAGAAGGATTTTCTAATCACTTTAGCAATGTAATTATTAAAGGAGAGGTTACTATCTACTTGGGTCCCCAGATCCCTTATTATGTCTTCCATATTTAGGGGGCTACCACATATGTGGTAGTTTGTGTGTACTTTGTTTTTTCCAAAGGGGATGACTATGCACTTTTTGGCATTTAGCTTGAGGCCATGGCTTTGACACCAGGTATCTGTCTCAGTGAGACCCTTTTGGAGGATGTCTGTGTCAGCTGGAGAGTCAATTATAGCCCCTAGTTTGCAGTTGTCTGCAAACTTGGCTAGCCATATTCCTCCTGTGCTTGCCTGTACCTCTGAGAAGTATATGCAGAACAGGAAGGGTCCTTGGACTGAGCCCTAGGGAATGCCACTTGTAACCAGTTTAGAGTCAGACCTAGCTCCTGCAACTCTTACCATGTGGGCTCTGTCCATGAGCCAGTTGGCAACCCATCTCATGATGTAGGGGTTTATGTTCAGGCTGGTGAGCATGTCTATAATACCTGAGTAGGGAATTGTGTTGAAGGCCTTTGTAAGGTTAAGGTAGGCTGTGTATAAAACCTTTCCCTCATCTATAGCCTTTGTAACTGTCTCAAAGAAGTCCAGGTTTAGGAGGCATGATCTGCCCTTAACAATGCCAAACTGGGTAGGGTCCAGTATTTGGAGGTTCCCAATGTCTCTGTTAATGAGATCCATGATGATGCACTCCATAGCTTTGCAGACCAAGCTAGTCAGGCTTATAGGGTGATAGTTCCTTGAGTCCGTTGTGGCTCCACCTTTGTGGAGCAGCATAACTGTTGCTGTGCACCACTCTGTGGGCATGTAGCTTGTGGAGAGGCTGAGTTTAAACAGTGTGTTTAGGTGAGGGGTTTGTTCATCTTTGAGCTCATATAGGATGCAGCCTGGGACACCGTCTGGTCCCATTAATGCTGTGTTTTTGGCTTTGGAGAGGGCTGTTTTAACCTGAGTGTCTGTGATTTCAGGGGCACTACATTCTTCTGGTATAGTTATGGGCCCTTTTGGGGGTGAGAGGGGGGTGAAGTTTGCACTGTCTGCCAGGATGTTGGCTATATTGGTCGAGTCAGTGTATTTTGTGCCATTCTGCTCTAACTCTGAGCAGATCTGAAAATTGCCACTTAGATTCTTGACATAGCTAAAGAATGCCTTGTGGTTATATTTGGAGTCCATGGTAATTTTTCTTTTGAAGCTAGCCTTGGATGATTTTATGAGGGGACGTAGTTTCTTGCTGATACTGATCAGCGATGTCTTCCCTTCTTGGGATTTTATTCTTTTCTGTACTAGTTTCCTCCTTCTGTTGTATAGCTTGTTTATGGCAGGGGTCCAAGTGACTTCAGGACTTCATTTCAATAAATCAAAATCAAAATGTTTATTTTTAAATAAAAAAAAGAACTGCAGACTAAGGGGGGTCACATCCTAGGGAAACAAGAATCTACCTTAAAACATCTAGGAATTGAGTTATGCAAGGATAATAATGAATTAGTCTCAAAAAACTACAATAATATCATCAATACAATTAAAATCTCTGTAGAAAAATGGAACAAAATAATATTAACATTTGAAGATAGACTATAGTTAATAAAAATTGTTTTACTGCCCAAGATCCTATATATAGCCTTAGCAATACAACTTTTACCAGAAAGGAATATATACGTAAAGAAATAAATTTATGCCTAATAAAATCTTTATGGTTTCCCAAAAGAGACAGAATAGCTTTAATACATCATATCAGACTATGGAAACAGTGAGGATTAAACTTTTCTGATATAGAAACATATATAAAAGCATCAATATCCAAAACAATCTCAGATTGGATAAGTCCAAATTACTCTGCAAATTGGAAAGAATTACTAACTGTAATATCAATAAAAAAAATTTGATTTACAAAAAGCATTTCAAATAACAGCTAAAAAGAATTTGCCATGGCACATATTATGTATTAGTATGCAATATAACATAACTAAACCCAATACAACTCATATGATTAATTATTACATTAACTCAGGAAAATTGTTAATGCAAATATAGATTTAAAAATCTGGTTTGATCTTTTAACACCATTTATAGTCACACAAAACTTTCCACATAAAATATACATAGATAAATGATTAATTCCTGGGAACAGAAAGGATTTGTTTGTTGGCTCCAGTGCATCAAAGAACTAAAATTTTTAGATATGCAAGAAATAAAAACAACATAGAAAATTCCACAACAGAACTGGCTAAATTTACAGAGTATTCTGTCATATTCGCAAGATTTAAGTAGAATAATTAACAAGTCTTCATTTAAAGAAATACCTGAGTTTACGAAATACATATATGAAATCATATATAATTACTTTTACATGGGAAATAGTATTTCAAAATTTTACAAAATATTGATAAAACTATAAAACAGCACCCAAAACCTCATATTGGAAATATATAACAAAAGGACACTCAATACAGTTAACTGAAGATATTAAAACAAATATCTTACTTTACACAATACTGGAAAGAGAGCATTCTTAACCCCAGACAGAATCAGTAAAATTAGTTCTTCCATAAAAGAAATATGTTGAAGATGTGAGCAAGTACACAATGCAGATTGGAACCACATTTTCTTTGATTGTGTTAAAATTATGCCATTTTGGAATGGTATTAATAACTTTCTACAAGCTTTATTTAATGAATCATTTTATTTAACTAAAGCTCTTGTATTATTAAATGTGAATGAAGGTTCTCATTTGAATAGGTCAAACATGCATCTAGTATGGACTATACATGCAATTTCAAGGAAGTGTATAACAAGAAGATGGTATACAAACATAATACCAACTTTGGAAGACTTCTACAGCCTACTGAAGACCACAGCATTATTGGAAATTAAAATTAAAGAACTAAGAATTTATCCAAAGCCATTTATCAACAACCCTTGGGGAAAAGTCTTATCATTGATTGACATTATACAATAATTGATGAGACACTCTGATAATGGATTGGGCATACTTTTAAAGTAACTGTATACATTAAGATCTGTTATAGTGTCAGGCTAAAGTAAATAGTGTACATAGTTATTTAAGATGTTATGTATAAATACTATGGAATTCATTCAAATGTATTTGAAAAATAAAAAGAAATTGAGAAATAAAAAAGATAGCCCTGCCTGCTAGTGGGGGTGAATGGGGAACAAATATATGGGGTACTACAGGGCCAGAAGATATTGTTCTAGTAATAGAGACCCACAAGGTATTGACGTCCCTTCACTGCTAACTTCTAAGTGTAATCTCTCACTTTTGTGACCACTGGAATTTTCTGTGGCTTAGATACCTGATAATGTGCTCAAGCCTTAAGGACAGATATTCTCTCAGTTACCTCCTATTATACAGCATAAAAGCCTCCCGTACTGTCGTACTCACTGAATCAGGTAGGATTAAAACATCCCATTATATGGACTCCTTCCTGGGAAACAGAAGCAGAAGGCAGAGCAAGTGGTCAGTAGATTGTTAGCATAACCGGATAGCCCAATCAAGCTTTTCTGGAGAACTTGAGTAGTTATCTTTAGGGTGAATGGCTGCATATTTGTATATTTATGAAATAGCTCTTTTGTTTTTCTTTAGCTAGATATTGGACAGCCATGCACTTCCAGAGAGAAAATTACAACCCTCCTGTAATCTGCTTAGTTGCTCATCTATGACCCTTGATTCCCTGAATAATTTTTGGTTCTTTTTATGTGTCCAAGCACTTTGGTAGTCTATAATAGACCTCCTGTATATGATTATGGGGGTTCAGCTCCCAGTGCCCTGTTGGTATATGCACTCTAAACCATCCAGGTTTAAAGGACAGAGGTTTTAAGGCTTTAAGGTACAACAGGAAGTTAGTAGGGATTGCTCTAACTATAGGCATCAGTCAGCTATGACCCCCCCCCCCCCATTGCCTATGCTACTCAGAGGAGGCAGGACTACTGAAACCTCTACTACTATTAGATTAAGCAATAGAATATCATTTTGGTATAAAAAAGCATCTCCATGTAATTACTCAGGTAAGACTTGTGGCCAGAGCTGGATCTATGGTAGACATTTGAGTGACTGAATTGAGCCATCCCTCCAACTAGGTGCACATGTAAAGAAATGCTTAACAGTGGAGGAGTGCATTCCTGAGCTGTGGTTCTTGAATATACATGGATAATGAAGAATGCAGATAATGAATCCTTACTTTCTTAAAATATGTCTGTGTTGTGTTTCTCCTAGTTAGTATTAGAGAGTAGGCTTACTAGTTTTTGGTTTATGGATGTTATTACATGAAATTCATTTTTGGATGTTCACTTATGGAATTATCTCTTGGTTGTTACTTGTTGCATTGCTGTTCAATGATGGATGTTGTTGCAAAAGCAAAAAAAAAATAAATAAGATGGTCATACTTCTGCTTTCTGAGCAACTAAGAGTTAAATGTAACAATAAAAATAGACTGATAGTGGAGTTACAGTTGTATTGCCAGATTCCTCTGCCTCACTAAAAAGCACTAATCGAAATACACAACTAAGCAACCTTCTCAGGTAATATTGACTACTTTTTTTTTCTTGTTGGATGGCAGTGTCTTTTTAAATATCTGCACACTCCTGCCTGGCTGGCAAAAATGTATAACTACCAGACTTACGATTGCTGTATATGGGGTCTGCTGGAAATGAGAGATTGCATATTTTTCAGGAATGCCAACTATTACAGAACTTAAATGAACTGCAGGATTTGCTTAACACTCTGTGGGATACATTAGTATGATTGACATCAGCTTTATTCCTGATTTCTTATGGGAGGAAGATACGGTTCTAGAGGAGCCGAACAGCACTTTTCATCTAGTGGAGTAGATGGGGAAAGCACTATCTTAAAACCGGTAGAGCAGTATGCATCCTAAAGTGGAGATAGTGACAAGATTATTAGGCAAACTTCATCATCAGGAATGGAAGGCCACAAAAACCTAATTGTAGGGAAAGGATTACAGTCATATGGTGACAATGGGAGAATTGTAAGGAATCTTTTGAAGTTTAGGGAAGTCCAAGGTGTTGGGACCTGATTTTACTATTTTGATGGCTCAGCTTGATTTACCTTGAGTATGAAGTAATATTTTGCAGGTGGGAGAATCGTAAATAATTTGGGAAAAGGTTTGAAGGGCAATTTATATAGCTGAAGTTGAGCATTGTGAGTACTGTTATTGACTTTGCTAGGGAAGACCCGATGTATCGGAGGGATTTGTGTTGTTTGTTTTTTTTTTTGTTTTTTTGTATTTAACTATGTAAGTGTCTGTTTTAGGATTATGTTTAGAATGTATCATGCACTGTTCTTCTATTTTGACTTTGATTTTTCTATTTATGCAATCGATTGCAAAATTAAAATACAATTATATTTAAAAAATGATCATATTCTGATTTCAAATCCATCTTGCTCAATATCTATATCTTACGCATTTCTTTTTATTACATCATTTGTCAGTAGAATAAAGTGTGTGCCTAACTCTCTTTCTCTCTATATTGCTTCACTGGTTAACATCACCTCTCCAGGCATTATTGGTTTACTATTAAGGAGCAGATACCATCTCCTTTATGTTGATTTTTTCCAAATTATCTAGTTGTTCTAATTTGTTTGTGAGGTGAATAGTTCTTTTTTCTGTGTATCTGGGGTATGGATATCACATTTGTGTCTGTTTGCAGCTTGATCGGATAGTTCATCTTCTTAGTCACTTCAGACAATTATTATTATACAGATATATCAAGTATTTTACTTTTCTAAATGTTTCTGTTTATGTTGTTTAGCGTTTACATCAGTGCAAGTGACTTTGATATAGGATAGCTCAAGATTTTTAAACGGAAGACTTCTACCACACTCAAATTGGCTTTTCTTGCTTTACCATTTACCTTTGTTTCTGTCTCAACAAATATTTATGATGAATGTGGTCACGTAGTTATAGACATTAATTTCTTGAACTTGCTTTCTTTAGCTTAGCTTAGGCTGTTGACTTTGTTTTTATAAATATCACTGGTCAACGTCTTAAGCGGTGGACTGTGCAATTAAACCTCGATGCATACGTGTCTGACACTCAAAAGTTTGAATAAGAACGTGCACATTCTAGGCAAACAAATTGAAGTTCATTGCAACACCATCATTTATGGCTGCAGACAGCTTCCCCACTGCTGTCTCACATATCTGATAAATTCACACTTACGCCTTTTCTCATGTTCCATTATCTCTTATCTCTATTATTTTCATTATGACACACTTCTTTTGTCTACCTTGTTAATAACTATTGTTTTTTGTTCCTTAATGTTCATGGCTTGCATTTCTGACATCAGTAGGGAACTTGCACAGTCCAGAAATACCCATGTTGCTGAGACACTGTCTTCACTCTTGCTGATGTCTACATTATTTGTGCTTTAATCGCTTTTTCTCAAAACAATCACAACTCCTTGACAGAGCTCTTAGTTTGTTGTAACACGTGTGTGTCTAAACTTATATTTCTCTTGCATATTGCAACTCAGTTTCTATATTTTAAATAGTACATTTTTCTTTGGTGGAAGTGAAGTGACTGTCTAATGTTTACATCTTTAGGCTTGATTTCAGTGTCTGGTATATGTTCATATATTTGGTAAATGTCTCCTGTAATGTGTATCAAAATTGCATTTAATTTTTCAACAGAGGTACTTCCATGGACATTATCATTATTTTTAAAACCATATATATATATTTTCGGGTCTATATTATATCATCGAACGCTTAAAAATGCGAACGCTGATTGATCGAACTAATTTAATTGAAAGCTTACAATCTCAAACTGTCAGATCAGCAATTTTTTTCCCAGGGAAAAAAATTGCTGATCCAAAACACATACACACAACACAAGCACACCAAACAAACAGAAATCCACACACATACACCTAAAATCTGATACCTAACCTTACACTAAACTATGCACACACCACTAACTACCCACTTACCTTAACCCAAACCCTAACCCTAAGGTCACTATCGCACACTCACCTCACCCGCTCTCTAACTCACTTAAATCCGAACTAACCCTCATATCCACTCAATCGCACACACACCTAACCCGAGCCCTAACCCTAACTCACCTAAAGTCACCCTAACACTCACATCCACACAATCGCACACTTACCTGAATCCGACCAGTAACTTTCCACCATAACACTGAAAATACCAAAGCAACAGAAACGGACAACTGAATTCTTTCCCTAGGAAAAAATTCAAGTTTCTGCTGCTTCAATATTTTGCAGTTTCGCGAAAATAAGTTCGATCAATCAGCATTCGCTTTTTTAAGCGTTCGAGGATATAATATAGACCCATATTTTCCACTTTGCATATGTTGTATGATATATACTTGCAATCAAAATGGTTAAGCATATCCAGAGGCATGTTTTTTAATGTGCTTTTCTGCTTTGCAGCTTGCCTTTCGACAATATAGCTTTCCTTTCTCCTTTACTAATATCGCTCAGCCTGCAGACATCAAAAAGAGAAGCAATGGCTATTCAATGAGACACAGTCAGCCAAAAATCGGGACACTTAATTACTGTAACATTTATGTACAACATATCATATAATTCTCCCCCCTTCCTGTAGGATTGTGTGATACTATTTAAGAACATATTTAAAACATATTGTATGACAAAACAATGCAAAAATATAAAAAATATTATCACTTTATTGTGAGATTACAATATTGCAGAAAATCTCACTTCCTAAGTTCATATTTAAATTTACTGCAAGCAGACTGTACTGACATGCATAATAAAACAAAACAAACTAGACTGTATCTGTATTGTCCTAATACCTGCATTATTTTATAAACAAAATAGCTAAACACTTAGTGCATGAATGTTTGGGAGGATCAGCAATCTAGGGCTGGACCAGCAGGAATAGATTTTCTGAAGCATATGTCTCATTGAATGAATACAAATATTCCTTACAAGGTATTTTTTTTGAAAGTAAAGGCCTCAGAGCTACGTTTCAAAATACTTTGTTATGTCTCTGATCTTTACGTTTCATTCATTAATACATGTTTTTTGCAAATCTCATATTGTGTTGTCTCCTACGGTTTTAAGAAATGCAATTATGTAGTAAATTAAAAGCAAGAAGTCAACAAAATATAAATGCACAGCAATGAATATATTCAAGTGATCATATTTTGAAAGGTTAGTGGTTCCGAGGTTCATAGGATATTACGAGGCTAACAGCTTAAGAGCTCTTACACTCCTGACCAATATTATCTAATTTTACCCAATATATGGCCACTAGGGGCAAGACGATGGCATGGATTTGTGCCTGTGCATTGCCCCTGTCCATAAGCAACATTGACACTGCCCCAGGTGTGAATTTGTGACTCCCCATCCATTGACCCAAACTGCATTTAAAGAAGGACAGGGAAGAGCTCTACTTAACGGGAATAGGAACCCTGCTCCAAAGAAGGGGCAATCTCTGTGACACATATCTGTCTCTGCAACATGTTTTGTTTGCATCGCTAAGTTTAGATCCCTAGATCAGGTGACCCTCATGCTGTTTGGCTTGCAGATGCATAGCAGCTCCATTAAGGCTGGATTTGTTTGTGCCTTGTAGGTCAGGCATAAGTCACCCCCCTTTAATAGTCAGTAGGAGACCAGAGTAAAGGGCTAGGGCTTTTAGTCTATTTGCATAGGACATGTTGCTTACACTCTGTATTTTCTCTGTGAGGAACCTCTGAGGTCACTCCAGGTACTGTAAGTGCCTAGTCAAGTGCATGTAAAATGCTGTATTGTACTCGATTATTGGTCTAATGAGGGGTGAGTACAGTGGGACTAAAATTGCCTTACATCTGGATGTCATACATCTACTTATAAGTTGTGTCACATAGAATGTCTTGCTCACCACTGTGGACACATGGTGGTCAATGTACAGGCTACTATCTATATGTGTACCTAGATCTCTCACCTCTGAGTGTAGCCTTAGAGGTGTTCCATTGATGTGGTAATTTGTAGGGGTATTTGACTTCCCAAAGGGTATTATAATGCATTTTCTCATATTTAGTTTTAGACCATGATTCTGGTACTAATCATTTTTCTGATCTAGACCTTTCTGAAGGATATGTGCATCATTTGGGGATTCAATGATTGGGCCCAGCTTGCAGTCGTCAGCAAATTTTGTCATCCAGAGGCCTTCCATATTAGCCTTGACTTCACAGAAGTATATTTCGAACAGGAGCCATGGTATTTGGCATTCATCAGACCTATCATTGAGTACAATGCCCCCTTTGGTATGTACCTAACCAGGCATATCCAGCAATTGGAATGTCCACAGATGTTCTTCACTAAAAGTATACAGGTATAAGTAACATGTCTATGCAGACTGCCTCAGTGCCTTATTCCTGTGTTCTGTCTCCTACAGGCTGTTGAGAGGAGATCTACCCCTGGCATACAGGACATTGTCAGACCCCACTCTAATGGCCCTCCTGCATATCAGCAAAACAAACAGCACCAGAGTTATCTGTTCTAAATACTTACACCTTGCCTGTGATATAAATATGACATACTGGAGAGACAGGTAGGTATCCCAGTGACTGCCCTGTCTATGGAACAGGATCCCCATCCATGTGAAGCAGAGTTCCTCCCTAACCCAATTTAAATGTAACTTGGTCAATTGGATGGGGAACAGGAAATTCATACGAGAGGAAAGAAGCTGAGCCAAGTCATCATGGCTGGATAAATCCACTTTAATAATAAAAAACTCCAAAGAAGTAAGCACTTTCATGATCACACTGACCACTTCATCAGACTAAAACACATTCAGAAGGGTGTTTGCTTTTAAGCACATGCTTCAGTTAATCAATTAATCACTTATACAATTAAATATCTAATTAAATATCTTATCTGCCAAAAACTAAAAGAGTCTACAAATAGACTCATGCACTATGAAATACATGATAAAATACATGGAAAACTATACTAATGTCTCAAAGTCCTGGCTTTAAGAAATTTACCAGTAAAGTATCGTCAGAAGAAATAGATTTCCTAGATGTTAAACTGAAAAAATCTGAGATCTTGGGAATCCAAACAAGCATTTATAGGAAACCCACTAGAAGGAATGCTTTATTGCATAGGGGCAGTATGCATCCGAAATGTATTGCTGACAATGTGGTGAAAGGACAAATACTCAGATTAGTGAGATTGCATAATGATGAATTACAGCTTGGGCCAGCATTGGATAACCTAAGAATGGATTTTTTAGAGAGAGGATATCCTAAGAATATGTTTAACAAATATGTATTAGAGCTGAATAAGGGGTTGGGTGGGTGGCCAAATGGTTAAGAAGGTGTTTGCCTTGCAAGCACAAGGTGCAGGGTTTGAGTCTCACAAGGGATAATTGGCTAGGCTTAAAATGACTCACAAGGGCAGTTAGCTTAGTACTAATCTATGAATCTATGAAAGAACATGTAGAGGTAGAGCTTATTTCTGTGAGAGAACAAATGATAGGTTGCATGTGAGTAATAGAGGTAATAATACACTTAGAGTTCCCCTTACATATAGTAGTGACATTGGTGTTTTTTGTGATGTCTTTAAACGAAATTGGAACATCTTGAAAACTATAGGAGACTTGGATGGCCCCCTGGATGACACATCTAAATTTGCCTTTAAGAACAAGAAGTCCCTAAAATGCCAGTTATGCTACGGGACAAGGAATGGTAGATTGAATAGTATCTCACAGAGGAAGGGTACTTATGCTTGCAGGAACTGTTCAGCCTGCAAGCATGTACATTCCTGTATGACTTATATCCACCCAGATCTACACTTTGAATTACAGGCCAAACACTATGCTGATTGTAGAACTAAAAACATAGTGTATTTTGCTTTCTGCACATTGTGTAATGCCTACTATGTAGGAAAAACAAATCGTATGCTCAAAGAACGCATACAGAAGCATTAGAGGGACATCTCTAATAGGAAGGAGACAAGTGCTTTATTTAAGCATATAGAGGGTAAAGGTGACTCAGATTTTTTACGTTTTTAGTATTACAGACTTTGCAGCAAGGAGTGAGGGGTGGTGACATTAAACATCACACAGAGGTTGCAGAGCAGAGGTGGATCCTTAGATTAAATGCACATATATTACCTGGCATTAATGAAACGGTCTCCTTGAAACCCTTTCTTAAAGCCAGGACTTTAAGACATTAGTATAGTTTTCCATGTATTTTATCATGTATTTCATAGTGCATGCGTCTATTTGTAGACTCTTTTAGTTTTTGGTAGATAAGATATTTAATTAGATATTTACTGGAAAAGTTAAAAGAATTCCGTCGCTATACCATAAAGGGCTGTCCTCCAGGCCAGCACCAAAGTCTTTCACCAAGCACCCGACAAAGGAATATCCAGGCTCAAAATAATCCAAAATGTATTTAATAAAGCCACAATAAACTCACAGAAATCACAAACTGACACGAATAAAATTAGCACTGGTGATTGAGCGCGCTTTCGTCTTCACATAAACACCTTCATCAGAATCACAAATTCAATAGGAACTCCACACCTTTTATATACAAACATTGCAAGCCCTTATTGGTTAACAAATTAATTGCTAGATTAATTAATTCAGAACAGCTGAATACTATAACCCTTTGTTTGAATGTCATACATCCAAGTCCTTTCTTTTTACATAGAATATCTTGTCGTATAAAGGTACCTTAACAAAAAATTATTAATTAATATTCTTGCCCACATAACTTGATATTGAAATATTAAATGTTGTGCATAGTTCACTACTTAAAAATGAAAATGAAATAGAAATAAAAAAAAAGAAATAAAAAGAGAAATAGTGAATATTTAAATGACATCCTAAATGAATAAATGGAAAACTGGTGCACTTGGAATACTATGAATACATACAATGTATTATGTAAAGTATTATATATTAAATATTAAATAATTATTAAATATTAAATATTAAAATATTGAAATATTAAAATATTGTAGTGTTAAAATATTGAAATAATTTAATTATATTTAATTCATTTTGTTTTTATTTTATTTATTAGAATTTATTTCATTTGGGGTTATTTGCTAAGAGCTTCAGGGCTGGTTTGATGGAAAGGTGGTCATTCATCCCCTTGGGACCACAAGCATCTAATTTAAACTGCCAAATTAACTCTCTATATTCTAATGGAGTTTCCCAGTCCCCTATCACTCTTTTTCACCTCTTCTAATACCCAAAATTTAAAATTGGCATTCTCACATATATTGGTGTGTCTGAATAGGGCATTATTATCATTTTTTCTAGTAATATCCCTCATATGCTCATAGATACGTTTTCTAAGCTGGCGTTCCGTCTTGCCTACATAATATCCTCCACAAGTGAGACAGTAAGCAAGGTATATAACGCCCTTAGTGTAACAAGTGAAATACCCTATACCTCTAAGCTTACCTCCAAAACCTTTCAAAAATATTTCCTTGCTACCAGAAATAAAAGAGCATTGCCCACACCTGCCACATTTGTGTGTTCCAATCTTATTTATCACCCCCTTATCTTTTAATAAATTTTTCTTCTCAAATAATTTCTTAAAGTTAAAATTTTTCCTATAGGTGAATCATAGGGATTGTTGGAAAATTGATAAATTATTAGACATCCTTGAAAACATTTTCCAAATTTCATGTATACCCCTTTGTATCCACTCACATCCCTTATGGTATGTAAATATCAGTCTCTGGATTTCCTCTTTTTCAATACCAATATATTTGGTTTTCCTATTATTTATCACATCCAAACTACCTTTTAGCAAAGGTGGGTATTGTGTATTACATTTTTTCATTACCTCCCTTTTTACGTTCTTAATTAATTCAATGGGATACCCCCTTTCCTTAAAAAAACCTTGTATTTTATCCATTTCATATCTACATTCTATATTATCACTCGTCATCCTAGAAGCTCTGACCATTTGCCCCTTAATAATATTCCTTCTCAAATATAGGGGATGGTCACTTTGGAAATGAACATAAGTATTGGAAAAACAACTTTTCCTATATACCTTTGATTGATATTGCTTGTCTTCTCTATTCTTTATTAGAGTTACATCAAGATAATTAGCATAATCAATATTATACTGATATGTAAACTCTAAAAAATTAGTAGTCTCATGTATATATTGTATAAATTCCTTAATCAATGTTATGTCACCGTCACAAACAATAAAAATGTCATCCAAGAATCGGAAATACTTTATAATGTGACTCCTAAATTTGGATTTAAATACAAATTCAAGTAACCAGTAGAGCATAATAATGTTTGCGTATATTGGGGCGCAGGCTGACCCCATAGCCACCCCCCCAATCTGATGGTAAATATCTCCCTGGAAATAAATGAAGTTGTTTTTCAAGACCACTTCTATATATTCTAATACTAGTCTAAAATCAGTATTGCTTAGGAATTTAAACTCTATTAACATTTCCTCAAACCATTTAAGCCCAATATTGTGGGGTATTACTAAAAAGAGATCTTTGACATCAATGGCAATAAAACCATAACTATCGTCATAAGGAATATTGTTGAATTTTTCCAAAAAATCCCACGAATCTATTAATATATGGGGGTAATAGTTATAAAAAGGTTTAAGTTTATTGTCTACAAATATTGCTAAGGTTTGTGTCTTGGAACATTGGGAAGTAACAATGGGCCTAAGTGGAGGATTTTGTACATCCTTATGTATCTTTGGTATCCCAAAGACCTCGGGGATTACTGGTTTGGGCACTTTCAAAAATTTATGTAAGTCAAGGTCTATAAAACCTTGCATCAAATTGTCATCCAAATAATGGTCAATTTTATTGTACCAAATATTCATTTCATTTCTTGATGCAATTTGATATCTATTGCCCTGATTCAAAATTTCAACCATCCTCTTTGTGTAGTCCCAATGGTCCATCAAAACTACCCCACCCCCCTTATCGGGCTTCATAATCCTAATTCTCTCATTGCCCTGTAACATTTTCAACACTTTAACTTCTTCGTCCGTTAAATTCACATATTCCCTATCTGCTTTTTGTGATGCATAACCTTCCCTAACCATATTTAGGGTACAGGTCTCAAAATTAGAAATGTCATTATGTAGGGGTGGGTTGAAAATACTTCTTCTTTTAAGCCCTTTACTTCTATTTACTTCTTCACTTTGAAATATAGTCTTTAAATTCAGCTTCCTGGCAAATAACTTAATGTCCAGTAATATATTCTCAACCCTAGGTTTATGTATAGGTATAAATGAAAACCCCTTAGTAAAAAGGTTAAAAAATTCACCTGTAACTTCTAAGTCAGTAAAATTATAAATGTTAAAATTGTCACGTGTAAAAATCTTGCATGTGTTGGTCTCCTCATGTTCAGGTGCACCATAATCCATAATGCCACATAACACTATTTCATTACTGTCATTTATGTTATCTTTGGCTTTTGGGTGTAATTCCACCCTGGAATAATCTTCCCCACTAACATTGTCATTTTCTATATAGGTATCAGGGTTATGTAAAGTCTCTAATTTAACCAGTTCAGTTAATTCAGTTTCCCCTCCTATCTGTATCTGTTCCCCCCTTGTTTCCTGTAGGAGTTGTCCCCTATTGCCTCCGCATATGTGTAGGAGCGATTCCTGTTCTGGTTCCTTAACCTTTCTGATCTTCAGGGTCCTTCCCCCATTACTTCCCCTAAAGGGTCACCCTGGTTCATTCCATCACAATCACTAATATTATTCATATTCATGTTTAACCCCCGATTCCCATACCATGTACTATTTTCCACGGTAGTATTCCTATATTGAACGGGTGAATTGTCCCTGTTATCCTTTACATCGTGTCTCAAATTCTGATACCTAGAAAACCTCCTATTAGTTTTATTCGGGTCTACATAAGCCCTTCCTTCTTGGTAATCATGTATATCCCGATCAATTTTACTTAATTTCCTTTTGTAGTTACTAAACACATTACTATCAACATCATGAAGAAAGGTTAAGGAACCAGAACAGGAATCGCTCCTACACATATGCGGAGGCAATAGGGGACAACTCCTACAGGAAACAAGGGGGGAACAGATACAGATAGGAGGGGAAACTGAATTAACTGAACTGGTTAAATTAGAGACTTTACATAACCCTGATACCTATATAGAAAATGACAATGTTAGTGGGGAAGATTATTCCAGGGTGGAATTACACCCAAAAGCCAAAGATAACATAAATGACAGTAATGAAATAGTGTTATGTGGCATTATGGATTATGGTGCACCTGAACATGAGGAGACCAACACATGCAAGATTTTTACACGTGACAATTTTAACATTTATAATTTTACTGACTTAGAAGTTACAGGTGAATTTTTTAACCTTTTTACTAAGGGGTTTTCATTTATACCTATACATAAACCTAGGGTTGAGAATATATTACTGGACATTAAGTTATTTGCCAGGAAGCTGAATTTAAAGACTATATTTCAAAGTGAAGAAGTAAATAGAAGTAAAGGGCTTAAAAGAAGAAGTATTTTCAACCCACCCCTACATAATGACATTTCTAATTTTGAGACCTGTACCCTAAATATGGTTAGGGAAGGTTATGCATCACAAAAAGCAGATAGGAATATGTGAATTTAACGGACGAAGAAGTTAAAGTGTTGAAAATGTTACAGGGCAATGAGAGAATTAGGATTATGAAGCCCGATAAGGGGGGTGGGGTAGTTTTGATGGACCATTGGGACTACACAAAGAGGATGGTTGAAATTTTGAATCAGGGCAATAGATATCAAATTGCATCAAGAAATGAAATGAATATTTGGTACAATAAAATTGACCATTATTTGGATGACAATTTGATGCAAGGTTTTATAGACCTTGACTTACATAAATTTTTGAAAGTGCCCAAACCAGTAATCCCCGAGGTCTTTGGGATACCAAAGATACATAAGGATGTACAAAATCCTCCACTTAGGCCCATTGTTACTTCCCAATGTTCCAAGACACAAACCTTAGCAATATTTGTAGACAATAAACTTAAACCTTTTTATAACTATTACCCCCATATATTAATAGATTCGTGGGATTTTTTGGAAAAATTCAACAATATTCCTTATGACGATAGTTATGGTTTTATTACCATTGATGTCAAAGATCTCCTTTCAGTAATACCCCACAATATTGGGCTTAAATGGTTTGAGGAAATGTTAATAGAGTTTAAATTCCTAAGCAATACTGATTTTAGACTAGTATTAGAATATATAGAAGTGGTCTTGAAAAACAACTTCATTTATTTCCAGGGAGATATTTACCATCAGATTGGGGGGGTGGCTATGGGGTCAGCCTGCGCCCCAATATAAGCAAACATTATTATGCTCTACTGGGAACTTGAATTTGTATTTAAATCCAAATTTAGGAGTCACATTATAAAGTATTTCCGATTCTTGGATGACATTTTTATTGTTTGGGACGGTGACATAACATTGATTAAGGAATTTATACAATATATACATGAGACTACTAATTTTTTAGAGTTTACATATCAGTATAATATTGATTATGCTAATTATCTTGAAGTAACTCTAATAAAGAATAGAGAAGACAAGCAATATCAATCAAAGGTATATAGGAAAAGTTGTTTTTCCAATACTTATGTTCATTTCCAAAGTGACCATCCCCTATATTTGAGAAGGAATATTATTAAGGGGCAAATGGTCAGAGCTTCTAGGATGATGAGTGATAATATAGAATGTAGATATGAAATGGATAAAATACAAGGTTTTTTTAAGGAAAGGGGGTATCCCATTGAATTAATTAAGAACGTAAAAAGGGAGGTAATGAAAAAACGTAATACACAACACCCACCTTTGCTAAAAGGTAGTTTGGATGTGATAAATAATAGGAAAACCAAATATATTGGTATTGAAAAAGAGGAAATCCAGAGACTGATATTTACATACCATAAGGGATGTGAGTGGATACAAAGGGGTATACATGAAATTTGGAAAATGTTTTCAAGGATGTCTAATAATTTATCAATTTTCCAACAACCCCTAAGATTCACCTATAGGAAAAATTTTAACTTTAAGAAATTATTTGAGAAGAAAAATTTATTAAAAGATAAGGGGGTGATAAATAAGATTGGAACACACAAATGTGGCAGGTGTGGGCAATGCTCTTTTATTTCTGGTAGCAAGGAAATATTTTTGAAAGGTTTTGGAGGTAAGCTTAGAGGTATAGGGTATTTCACTTGTTACACTAAGGGCGTTATATACCTTGCTTACTGTCTCACTTGTGGAGGATATTATGTAGGCAAGACGGAACGCCAGTTTAGAAAACGTATCTATGAGCATATGAGGGATATTACTAGAAAAAATGATAATAATGCCCTATTCAGACACACCAATATATGTGAGAATGCCAATTTTAAATTTTGGGTATTAGAAGAGGTGAAAAAGAGTGATAGGGGGGGAGGCTGGGAAACTCTATTAGAATATAGAGAGTTAATTTGGCAGCTTAAATTAGATGCTTGTGGTCCCAAGGGGATGAATGACCACCTTTCCATCAAACCAGCCCTGAAGCTCTTAGCAAATAACCCCAAATGAAATAAAGTCTAATAAATAAAATAAAAACAAAATGAATTAAATATAATTAAATTATTTCAATATTTTAACACTACAATATTTTAATATTTCAATATTTTAATATTTAATATTTAATAATTATTTAATATTTAATATATAATACTTTACATAATACATTGTATGTATTCATAGTATTCCAAGTGCACCAGTTTTCCATTTATTCATTTAGGATGTCATTTAAATATTCACTATTTCTCTTTTTATTTCTTTTTTATTTCTATTTCATTTTCATTTTTAAGTAGTGAACTATGCACAACATTTAATATTTCAATATCAAGTTATGTGGGCAAGAATATTAATTAATCATTTTTTGTTAAGGTACCTTTATACGACAAGATATTCTATGTAAAAAGAAAGGACTTGGATGTATGACATTCAAACAAAGGGTTATAGTATTCAGCTGTTCTGAATTAATTAATCTAGCAATTAATTTGTTAACCAATAAGGGCTTGCAATGTTTGTATATAAAAGGTGTGGAGTTCCTATTGAATTTGTGATTCTGATGAAGGTGTTTATGTGAAGACGAAAGCGCGCTCAATCACCAGTGCTAATTTTATTCGTGTCAGTTTGTGATTTCTGTGAGTTTATTGTGGCTTTATTAAATACATTTTGGATTATTTTGAGCCTGGATATTCCTTTGTCGGGTGCTTGGTGAAAGACTTTGGTGCTAGCCTGGAGGACAGCCCTTTATGGTACAGCGACGGAATTCTTTTAACTTTTCCAGTATTTGGTGTGTGACGTGGTGTTTGAGGTTAATTAGATATTTAATTGTATAAGTGAATAATTGATTAATTGAAGCATGTGCTTAAAAGCAAGCACACTTTTGAATGTGTTTTAGTCTGATGAAGTGGTCAGTGTGATCATGAAAGCGTTTACCTCTTTGGAGTTTTTTATTATTGAAGTGGATTTATCCAGCCGTGGTGACTTGGCTCAGCTTCTTTCCTCTCATTTGACTGTTCTTTCCCAAGAGCCACATGTTTACAGGTAGCTGGTGTTGCTTTTTCTTGAACAGGAAATTCATCCCTGGTTTGGTACTTATGTCTCTAATGAACACAGGCAGCTTGTAAATGGTTCATCTCCCAGGCCTCTGCTTGTAAATGTTTCACTGTCAAAGCCCCTGCTTACACTTATCAAACATACCAGAACTTGTCAGAGATTTGGGGTGCATGGCTAGGCTTAAAAAGGCCCTATGAACTTCAGCATAGTCAACACTTATGAACCTATAAACCTACAAGTGGTTGCACTGATGAGCCCTGTGGCACACCACTAGTTTTTGGCCTCAAATTGCTGGATCTGGATTCACCCACTTTAACCACGTGTTCTGTCTGTGAGCCAACTGACTATCCATCTGATGGAGTAGGAATGTATGCCCAGTTTTGTAAGTTTATTTATATACATGAGTGGGGAATTGTGTCAAATACCTTGGCCAGGCCGAGGTAGGTGGTATATACTGTTTTAGCCTCATCCATGGCCTTAGTGACTTTCTCAAAGAAATCCACCAATTTCATTAGGCATGACCTGTCCTTGACAAAGCTGAATTGGGTTAGGCCCAGTGTTGGGAAGTTTCCTATGTCATTACTTATCAGGTCCATGATTATTCTTTCCATGGTCTTACATATAGGCCTAGTCAAACTTATGGGTCTGTAATTTCCTGGGTCTGTAGGTGGTCCTCCTTTATGCAGAGGGAGTCTGGAGGCTGTGGTTGTACAGAGATCCTAATGGGCCCGATTATTCCTGATTCAAGCTGTTTAAGAGGCAACCTGATATATTGTCAGACACTTGAAGTAATGTTTTTGGCTTTAGAGAGTGCAGTTGTAAGCTATTCTTTGGTGATAACTCAGTGGAGTGGTGGAGGGTATTTCTTGGGGAGAACTGGGGGGTGATGGGTAGGTGAAATTTGAGCTGAATTTGTCAGCCAGTAGATTTGCTATATCTTCCTGCTGAGGATAGGTGATGCCGTCTACAACTAATTCTGACATTGTTGGGTGTTGCCCTTAAGACTATGGAAATCAATGAAAAATGCATTATCCTTAGCATTGGAGGCTATTTTTATCTCAAAGTCCGCTTTCAGAGACTTGACTAGTTCCCTGATTCACTTGTTTAAACTAAGGAGGAACTTTTTGCTCTGTTGTACATACTCCCTCTTAGTTATTGACAGGATTTTCATTCTTTTGTTGTTCAACCTATTAAACCAGGGGTCCAACAGGGTGGCTTGTTTTTTTTGGACCTGGGTCTGGTAATTGCCGTTCCCGTGTATTTGTTTATACGGTCATACATGGTTCTTGTGCATGCCTCTGCATAGGTTTCTGTGTTTTCTGGATTTGGGGGAGTTTGGAAACAACTATGCTGTCTCTCAGTAGTGGGTAATGTACCTTAGAGAGGTTCTTAATGTTTTTGGGGTTAGGTGGGTGGACTAGTTTTACTTTTATTTCAAGGCAGAAATTGTGATCTGATCTTACCAGTGAGGACATTATACTGGTGGGAGTGTGCAGCACTCTCCCATATTTGTGAGTACCAGATCTAGAATATCTGTTGCCCTAGTGGGAGTGCAGACTATCTGCTCCAGGGCATTTGTCCTGAGTAGCTTTTGTTATGTTGGAAAGTTTGTCTGTTTGGCGATGCCTAAAAAGGCACTATGGGGTGGATAATGTTTAGGCCAGTATCAGAAAGGCTAGAGGTGACAGGTGAAGACCATCTCTGGCAAAGCAGTGTAGCCTGTCAGCCATGTTCTCCTAGGCTGACAAGTATTGGACCACTTTAGAATCACACCAGTAGCTAACCCAATTGCTAAAGTCAATCATTTTCTGATGATATTGTGGCATCTTCCTTGGAGACAGTAGAATGCTGCTCAATGCTAGGCTCATACATGCCTGTGACACATATTCTGAGAGCTTAATCATGTCTTTCTTCATATATTCCAAGGAGGTATGTCTTAGGTCACTCATGGGCACATGGGCTATGCCTGAGTTATACTGGTACTCAGGGGTAACTGACCTGAGTGTTTACATGATCTGGCGAATCCTGGCCCCTGACAGGCAACTAACTGTAACCTTCCCCTTTTCCAGCCTGGTAAGAGAAACATAAGTGTGTCTCACAATGGAGTCTCTTATGACCAAAATGTTGAGTTGTGGAGTGTTTTGCCTTATGGACGTGGTAGTTGAGACACAATGAGATGTGGTTTTATGTGTTGTGATGGAAATTATCTTGTTTGTGTGCATGCAGAGTGTTTGAAGACTACACTTGAGAGGCCTTTGAGATTTGGGTAAGTTACAAGTGAGCACTTCTGCATACATGGGTCTATGTGTGTGGTTGTTTGTGGGTGCAGTGAGTGATGTGTCTGAGTCACTGACAACTTGCTTGTTGCTTTTTGTGTCTGTATGTGAGAGTCTAGCCTCTAGTATCAATGTGTAACTACATCTCTCACCTACTGTAATTATATGTTCAAGAATTAAGTAGTTGTTAGTGTACATAAGGCGATTGTTAGACTGCCTCAGGATGCCCATGTCCACAAAGGTGGATGCAGTGATAGGAGGAAAATGCCACATGTGGTTGTAGGTTTTAATGTGTCCTTAAAAGATAGGAATGGAGGGGGTTTGTAAATGGATGAAGGAAGGGTGCTCACTTGGTGTGATCTGCAGCTAACATAACCAGCAATGCTGCCCAGTCTCAAACCAGATGCTCTCTGAGCAGCAATTAACCTGAGGGCTATAATAAGATAGGCCTAAATAGTGCTAACTAAATGAATAAATGCTGCTCACTGCACAAGCTAATAGCCCCATGAGTAACATGGGAATAAGGTAAAATTCCAAGGTGCTTTTTATAGGGAAAATTCCATTTCTGGTGATTGCATGTATACAAGGCACCAGTAATCACCGCTGCAAGAAGAGCAGCTTTTTGCAAATGGGAGGCTTATATACAATCAGAAAAAAGGAAATATTACACTAACTATGCCCTAAGACCAATCATGTAAACACACAATGAGCTTTCCACCAACAATTCCCAGCTCAGACAAATGAAGTCAGCCCTGTCCTGCTGCAAGAGTGCAGACCTTGACCCTCTTAATATAAAATGACTGGTCTGTAGCCCATGTGTTAAGGAACCCCAAACAGATGCCTAAGTCTAAGAAACACTAGATACAATGTATTTCAGTACAGAACAGCAGCTATCACACCGCAAACAGATGCCTAATACAACGTATTTCAATGCAGCACAACCCATTCAGCAGTTTGAAAATGTAACTTTTCAATTAGATAGAAGATCAGAGTTTTTTTTCTGAAAACCAAGCCATCCATTACTGAAAAAACAAAACTAAGCACTATTTATACCTTTACTGCACTTCACTGACTGTTTTTGTATTCAGTTACTGTTTGTTGCTATTATATTTGCTCAATTTCTGCACTCTTAATAATGTACTGCTATCTGTTGCTTTAAGTAGCTAGTAACATTGCATTAGAGCATCATAGGACGTTACTAGGCTATTGGCCCTGTGGCTCTTACAAGCCTAGCTAAGAATTTAGCCCACGTTCCAACAGTTCAGCACCATATACCACTGTCCAGCAGGGACACAGGTGGAATCCCAGGGCTATATTTTTGTTCCCCACCCAGTTATCCAGTTTGTGCTTAAAAAGGTTTAATGAGGTACTCTGCTTTATGTGGAGAGAGAGTCTATTCCACAAAAGGGGGAGTCTCTGGGACACAAATCTCCCTCTCCAATGATTAACTATTAACAATATTAACTATATTCAGGTCTACTGAATCTAGATTTGGTGGATTTTTTTTTACACTTGAGCACTATATCAGTCATGTTACATTAAGAGGGGTTTTTCCTGTACCCTTGTGGCAAATGTGTGTAGATCTATACCCATCTGAGTTGGGGATGGCTGGCGGAAAGCTCATTGTGTGCTTCCTGATCGGTAGTTTGCCTTATTCTTGTTTATTTAATATTTAAACCTTATATTTGTGAGGTGCTGCTTTCCTCACAATGGCAGTATATAGAGCTCTATATAGGTGCAGATGTCTTGTAGTCAGGTTTTACCTTAAACAACCATTAGTGCAACCATTCCTAGCACTTTGATGCTCTAGGAGCATTCCAGTTACACGCTGAGCAGTGTTGCATTATTAGATAACCCTAATCTATAGAAGTACAGCTCTCACTCCTAATTCCTTGACTACTAGCACAGCCCAGTCACAGCAACCCACTCCATTCTCCAATACAACACACAGTTTAAACCTGCTATTATGAATAAGCAGTTTCCCATCATCTCTCCGGCCAGCCTGGTAGACATGGGCATCCTGAGGCAATGTGGGAATTGTTTCATGTATACTGAAAATCACTTACTCGTAAAACAAACTAATACTATATATGAAAAATGGGGTCTATATCAAAACTTTGAAGAAGTAAAACGTCGAATGTTAAAACATCGAACCCACAATATCGAATGATGAAAATAGCGAAGCTCCAGAACATCGAAATCTTACCTAGGGCAAGATTTCAGTGGGCTGTTCCATGGCTTCGCTATTTCCTCCACTGTGGTGCGCGAGTTGTGGACCTTAGGGTTAGGGTGTGGGTTAAGGTAAGTGGATAGTTAGTAATGTATGTATGGTGTAGTGTAGGGTTGGGTTTTGTTAACTGTATGTGTGTGTATTAATTGCTTTGTTTGTGTATAGTTTCAGAGGGTATGTGTGCGATAGTTACGGACCGTAGGGTTAGGGTGCCGGTTAAGGTAAGTGGATAGCTATGTATGGTATAGTATGGGGTTGGGTTTTGTTAACTGTATGTGTGTGGTTTATTTATTTTGGTGTGCTTGTGTTGTGTGTGTTTCTCGGAACAGCAAATGTTTTCACTGGGAGAAAAATTGCTATTCTGAGCATTTGATGTTTTCAATATTCGAAAATCCAAGTTCGAACATATGGTGTTAGATATTTTGGAATTTTGAATATATGATACAGACCCTGAGAAATGTATCTACACTTTGAAATTGGAGGCAGGGCACTGTATAAAATATCAAACAGGTTATTAGCACACACACACGATTTCTAACACCAAATAAGGACTTTACACATAAACCCAAATATGCAGAGGTACTCACTAGTAATTTACCAAAAGCCCAGAGACCTCCTAAATGCAGTCTTCAGGAACCACAAGCAACAAAGCCAACATCAACCATAACACATAATGACACACCCTCCAATGTCTCAACGAATAAGTTCATAAGATGTCCCATGACTAAGCCCAACGTACTAGTCATAGGTGATTCCATAGTGAGACACATGGATGTCCCCCTCACCAAGCTGGACAAGGAGACAGTTACAGATAACTGCCAGTCAGGGGCCAATATCCATCAGATTACTCAAGCGCTCGGGTCACACAACCACAAGTACCAGTGTGACCCTGTTATAGTCCATGTTGATGTGAATGACCTGTGATGTACCTCCTTGAAATATATGAGGAGAGATATGGCTGAGCTCTTGGATTATCTGTCATAAGCAGGTATGAGCCAGGCAGTTAACAGCATTCTACCATCACCAAGGATGATGCCACAATACAAACAAAAGATTATTAACTTTAACAATTGGCTAAATTTCTGGTGTTAGCCCATGGGGATCCAATATCTGTCCTCCTGGGAAGATGTGGTCGAAAGGCCATGCTGCTCTGCCAGAGACAGTTTGCACCTATCTTCTCTAGAGTTTCAGATACTGGGCAAAGGCTTTAGCCAGCCCTATTGTGCTTTTTTAGGCTGTGTCAAAACAACCAGCCTCCCAATATAACAAATATTTCTCTGTATAGACTCAAGGTACTGCTGCTCAGTGCTAGGAGTATTAACAGGAAGTTGTACTCCCTGGAAGCACTTCTCACCTTGGAAGATGCTGATGTCTGGAGATCACTGAGACATGGCTCAACGCTGCAGAAAGTAACCCACCATTCAGGGCTACAATGCCTTCCACACATTCAAACCACAAACTGAGTGGGAATGAACCAATGGAGAAGGTATATTCAGCTTCATTAAGGATAAGTACACCTCAAGACTGGTCAAACAGTATTACTCTCTCAAGCTACTGCATGTCCAAGTAACTACAGGCAAAATCCCCTACCACATCATCACCAGCTACAGGTCCCCCAGGAAAAAGCATACTGCATACCTGTACTCACGGGAGATGCCTTGAGATTTTGTTTAACTAGCAAGGTTATTTTTGCTTCATAATTCATTTTGGAGGACTAATCTGCTTAGATTAGTCAGGGAATTCTTCCTCTGTTGAGTCAGTTACCTCTTGTTATTAGACATTACTTGTGGGTGATTCTAATTATCCTACCATTGACTGGGGATCCTACATGACCACAAACATGCAGAATCTGATGTTCTTGGACTTTGTCAACACAGATACCCTGGAACAGCTAGTTAGCACACCCACAAAGGGCTCAAATATCCCAGGCATTATACTCACTAACAAGGATGAGCAGTACACCCCCCCCCCCCCATTGTAATGTCCCCCCTGGTAAGTTTCCTTTGAAATAATTGGAAGGCCAGACACCCCATCAAGAAAAAAACTCTTAAGAATTTTTCCAAGACAAACTACATCCTACTAAGTAAGGTCAAAAGAAATTTCAAACCCCCCTGAACACAGATAACATGGACCCCTATGCAGAAGCATTCACAAACTACTTAAGCTGTTGTATAGAATTGGCTGGATTAAAACCAGGTCTTGTTGGAAAAACAAGCCACCCTGGTGGACCCCTAGTATAAACAGGCTATACAACAAAAGAAAGAAACTAATGTCCAAGAACAAGAGGGAACTGACTCAGCAGACCAAGAATTCCCTCACTAATCTAAACAAACAAATTAGAGATCTAGTCAAGTCCAACAAAGTGGATTATGAAGCAAAAATAGCCTCCCTAGCTAAACAAAATCTCAAGGCATTTTTAACTATGTCTGAAACCTTAAGGGGAATACCCAGCTAAGTACAGAGCTAGTTGTGGATGGTGCCATCCATATTCAGCTGGAGAAAATAGCCAACCTGCTAGCAGACAGATTTGGATCAAACTTCACCACCCTGTCCACACTGGCCATCCCCCAAAGTATACTGACCACCACTCCACTGCCTATCGTTATAGAGAGCAGGTCATAGCTGTGATCTCTATGGCCAAAAATGTGGCATCAATGGGGCCAGACAACATCCCAGGCTACCTTTCAAATAACTTGAAACAAGAACTAGCTGATCCACTTGGATTCTAATTTAACCACAGCCTCAGGACTGGCTATGTTTTGGCAGAATGGAGGACAGCCAAAGTCATCCCTCTTCACAAGGTGGGACCATCAACTGACCCTGGAAATTATAGGTCCATAACCTGACTAGTCTCATTTGTAAGGCCAGGGAAAGAATCATTGCGAACCTTACTAACAAGTTGATAGGTAACATCCTGATTCTGGACCCAACACAGTTTGCATTTGTTAAGTTTAGATCTTGCCTGTTAAACCTGGTTGACTTCAGGAAGGTCACCAAGGCCATGGATGAGAGAAATACTGTGCATACTGCCTACCTTGACCTGGCCAAGTATTTGACAGTATCCACTACACAGGTATTATAAACTCTCACAGTTGGGAATAAACCCCTACATCACCAGGTGGGTAGCCAAATGGCTCGCTGAGAGGACACATACTGTCAAAGTGGGAAAATTCACATCTAGCAAAAGACCAGTTACCAGTGACATACCATAGGGCTCTGTGCTGGGCCTGTTCTTGTTCACAATTTATTTCTCTGAAGTCCAGGTGAATGTGAATGGCCTGTGGCTGACCATGTTTGCCGATAACTGCAAATTGCTAGCAATCATTGAGTCCCCCAACAATACCAATATACTGCTGAAAGGATTTACGCAAACAAATGATTGGTGCCTAAGCCATGGATTGAAGCTAAATGCAAAAAAAATGCATAATTATTCTCTTTGGGGACGCTAACACCCCAATCAATTACAATATAGACAACATCCCCCCCAAGTGTAGACCCAGTGGTACGTGACTTGGGTAGTCACGTTGATAGCAAGCTGAACTTTAACCACCATGTGCCTACAGTGGTGAGGAAATCCTCCTACCTCAGAAGTCTAAGACATCAGAATTCCATTGTACTCAGAACTCACCAGACCAATAATTTACAATGCACCCTTTTGCATGTACTTGACCAGACACTTGTATCAGCTAGAGAGATCCCAGAGGTTTCTCACCAAAAAAATAGAGGGTATGCAAAACAAATAAAAGAAGGTAATGATGTAACATTACAACCAATTGTAAAATTCTTGTTTTTTTTTTTTTTTTCTCCCTGTCATATCTTTTGTGTGTGTATATATTCTATGTTTTTTCTCCCTGTTATATCAGTAACATTGTTAAATTGTATTTTAAATATTGTCTTTCTTGTATGTTTGCTTGTGGAGCTTTTCTCCCCAGGCCTCCACTGAAAATGGGTCTCTGACCCAATGGACTTTCCTGGTCAACAAATGCTAATAAATAATAAATAAATAAAATAAATAAATAAATCCTACACAGAATGAATGAAAGCCGTATCACTCTATTCCCTCTCTTGCAGGCCACTAAGGGGCTATCTGTATCTGGCTTACAGGGCAATCTCTGACCCGACTCTGATGTAAAAGTTAAACATTCTTAAATCAAACTGCAAGAGGGTCACCCAGTCTAAGGATCTCAACCTAGCCTTTGACATGAGCAAGTCATTCTGGAGAGATAGATACATATCACAGAGATTACCCTTCTCTAGAACAAGCTCCGCATTCACATAAAGGCTCTCCCTGATCCTCTTCAAGAGGCACCTGGACCAATGGATGGGTAATTGCAAATTCACTTGGGGTGGTGTCATGTCCCTCATGGACAGAGGCAGTCATTATGAGGCAGTCGATATTAGTTACCCTACCATAGAAGCATACCCCCATGAACTTAGCTCACCTAACTATTGATAATTAGGTAATTCAGGATAAATATACCCCGTCTTGTAATGGCCTTTAGCAATTAGCTAAGTAACCTCCTACAAACCTAGGAACCCATGAGTGCAAAAAAAAAAAAAAAAAAAAAAAAAACAATATATAGTACAGTAGTGTTAGGCAGTCAGTGTACAGTCAGTTTCAAGTCTAACCAGAATCATATTCAAAAGTTCCCTACAGCCTCAAAGATGAAAACACAAGATAGTCTGGAGGAAAATTTGAGGTTAACCATCAAATTATTAATGCTTATACTGGACGTGGCAAAAGATGAACCTATCCCAACAAAATGTCTTGTTTAACTGGACATTTGAGGAACCCTTTGTTTTTTGAATGAATAGGATTTCAAGGAAGGTTCAGACATTCATTGCTTGAAAGTCTAGACCCAAATCATCACAAATGAGTCTGCAAGAGACTGAGTACAGGGAGATGGCTGCCAGTCTGTGTTAATAGCCAAAAGTCTAGAGACATTTTTTCTAGTTATGAATCTCTGAGGTCTCTCAAACTGAGTGATATATCAGGACAAATATGTGCCAAGAACAGCATTATAACCAATAATGGAGTTGATAAGACATAATTAAGAATATTTATGTCTTTACTGGATGTACATGAGATGCATTTGGGCCTTGGATGAGATGGATAAAAGGATTTCTGAATTACCACACAGACGGTTATGGTAAAAAAAAAAACAAATAATTGTTAACAAGAATAACCATATCCCTTACAACAGTGTCTGCTTGGAGGGTGTGTTTCCTATATGGTAGGACATGGACATTTTTGTTGACAAAAATTAACTGGTGTACATCTTTTTAAATTTAATATGAGGTCATTGCACTAATTGTTAACATAGTGCAACCTATGTTGGTGCAATTGTGAGTTAGTGCCACACTGAATAACCACATAATTTACAGTTGTCTGCAAACTTAGATAACTACAGGGCAAAAGTACTTGACTTAACCTTTGAGAAATAGCTCCCAAATAGCAGAGGACCAGGCACCAAGCCTTGTCGTACACCACTGCTAACTTTTATTTTGCTTTTAGAAGTGGCACTTGCAACTGTAACCACATGGGACCTGTCAGAACTATTTAGCTATCTACAGCACGATAATATGAATTTATATTCAAACTTTCAAGTCTTTTAATAATGCTTGTATGTGGAATAATGTCAAAGGTCTTGGACAAGGCCATATATTCTGGATCTACTGCATAACGTCTCTCCACTTCATTGAAATAGAGCCAGGCATCAGTGGACAGCCACAAAAACCATAGCGACCAAACAACAATTCCAAAAACTCAGAAACAAAACAAAAAAAACCCCAATTCTACTAGACAAAAAGAATTACTTTCTAAATCTGCAAATAGACACCAAACAACCCCCAAACACTCTGGGCAGGGTTAAATAAATTACTCCACCCTGGGAAGCCCATTACTCCAACATCAACCATTCCAGAAGCCTTTAATGAAATTTTCATTGAAATCATTTCAATACTAGTTCATTAACAACCCACAACATCTACCCCCAGGAACTCTAAGCTTGCTAGCAGTAACAAAAACACCTTCGAATTCAAACCTATTCCCACTAATTATGTAAAAAAACTATTAGGTAAACTCAAACCAACTAGCCCAGCTGCTGACAGCATTCCTGCCGAATACCTTCAAATGGCTGCTAATGAGATAGCCTATCCAATATCAATTCTCCTCAACAGATCAATAACAGAAAGTAAAATTCCAACAATCTGGAAGACAGCATATGTCACCCCAGTACATAAAGGTGGTACCTGCATGGACCTTACCAACTATCGCCCTATTGCCATATTATCCCCACTAGCTAAAATATTGGAAAAATGTATTCACCATCAACTTATACAATACCTACTTAAAAACCAACTTCTCAATCCTACCCAACATGGATTTAAACCAGCCCATAGTACAACAACTGCCATCCTCTCGTTCACTAACCTCATCAACCAGAACAGGAATTTAGGCAAACAAACTTCAGCCATATTTTTAGACCTATCAAAAGCCTTTGACATGGTAAAACATCCCAAACTTATTGAGTCCCTCTCAGACCTTGGACTATCCAATCACTCACTAGCCTGGTTTCAGAATTACCTACTAGGCAGACAGCTAGCAGTCAGGTGGGATAACAAACTATCCACACTGATTCCTATTACAACTGGCAGCCCACATGGGTCAAATTTTGTCCCTCTACTATTTTCCATCTTCATTAATGATCTCAACAGCATCACTTAAGATACAGCTGCCATACAATATGCTGATGACTCGACCCTAGTCTGTTCAGCCAGCAACCCTCTGACACTCCTCTTCATGACCCAAGAAGTCTTCATTACCACTGAAGCTTGGTTTCTCAGTAAAATCTGTTACTGAACCCCAAAAAGACCAAATTATTAATTTTCAAACCAAACAAATCCAACTTAGAGGCAGAAACTTTCAATATTATGTCTCGTGATGGTGCCATTATCTCCGCAGACTCCCGCTCAAAACATCTAGGAGTGACCATTGACAACAAACTGAAGTCTGACCTTCACATAAATCAAACTATCAAAAATATATACACAAATCGTGGCTGTTTGTACAAAAATAAAACATACCTAACTCAACAGGCTAAAATTACCATGGCTCAACCTTTGCTCCTATCCACACTTTTAAATGCTGCTCCCATCTTCACCAACCTATCCAAAAGTGAAATCACAAAACTAGACACCTGTTACAATCAAATTGCCAGATTTGCCACAAATGCTTCTTACCGTTCCCACCATTGCCACTCACTACTTAACTAAATTGGCTTGAACTTCTAAAGCTCATTACCTTCCATTAACTAGTCTTCGCTCAGAAACTCCTACAATATACTGAAAAAATACCACTATCTAATATGCTTAAATGACAAGAAAACCCCAGACAACTGCACTCTAGTGACAAAGCATTAATCAAAGTGACCAAATCCAACAACTCATCAGGTGATTCCCTGTTTCCTAACCACATAGGTAAAATCTGGAACTCACTGCCCCTTGCAGTGAGTTCCAGATTTTACTTATGTAGTTAGGAAAATCAGCAAAATCAAGCATTAAATTTAAACAACTACTAAAAGAACACCTTATTATCAAAAGACAATGCCCATGCCTCCCCCCAGGTTGACCCTCTATACCTGTTTCCTCAGCTCAGCAAATGCTCTCTCAACCTCCTCATAGTAACTTACTTCATCTACTAGCAGTCTTACTATGCTAACTTCATTTACTAGCAGTTTTACTATGCTAACTTCATCTACTAGCAGTCTTACTATGCTAACTTCATCTACTAGCAGTCTTACTATGCTCTAAACAACTTTCTTCTACTCTTCGCACTCCCCATTTCTTTCTAACACCAACATACTCAAAATATAATTTTGGTAATTTGTGCATATTCCTTGGTAAATTATGCATATTCCTTGGTAAATTATGCATATTCCCATTTACGATATTACTGGTCAAGTAAATATTACTGAGCATACAACTAACATATCCTTCTACTACAATTTACATGCCAAAAATATTTTTCTCTGTAAGCTAAAATGTTATTTTTGTATTTGTTCTCTGAATCTGTTAAATGACTTTGTATATGTTAAATGACTTACTTGTATATTAACAAACTGTGGAGCTTTTCTCCCTGGGCCTCCACTGAAAATGGACATGCATCCAGTCAGATTCTCCTGGTCAACAAATGTAAAATAAATAAAATAAAAATAAATAAATATTTTTGCATGGGATTACCATGTTCTCAAATGAATCCTGATGGTGAGAGGCAAAGGAAATAAAACATACAAGACATGGCGAGGTTCCTAAGAAACATCCAACATTTCGTTTAATTGAAAATGAGAACTGCTACAATCTTATCGACTCTGCCTGCCATTACAAAGAACTTCCAGTGGTTTTTGTTAGTGTCAATCAGCATGAACAAACAGTAGAGCACCCATTCAGTAAATGCTTTTCAGTAACGTCACTGGGCATTGGACAATGTAAGTAATACAAGTGTATATCTCAGTCATTATGGCTATATATCATTCATAAAGCTCTGATAAGCATAATTCCATTTTTCCATCCAGTTTTGACATTAACTGCTCATTGAACTAAATGTTATAGCATATTCTTACATATATAAATAGGTACATATATTTTTTGTTTTTTTTAGCACATTCTTGTATCTTTAAATATGTTTTGTTCATTTGTTATGTGATCCTATTCACCTGGACTGTGCCTGCAAATGATCCATTAAGATCAGTACATTATCCCGATAAACAAATAAAAGTAAATACATATATGTTAGAAGGGATGAAAAACTCATTTTAGCACTGTGCTTTTTTTTTCAGGCTTTCCTCTAACATTCATTAGAGCTGTACACCAATTTAATAGGAAAAAACAGCAGCATTCATAGAATTCATGTATAAAGCGGCCATGTTGGTATTTGTTGACAGCCTTTAACTCAACACAAGTAGTACAACTGAGTGTTGTATTGAAAGTGCTGTCAGATACACCAGCTACCACTTTACTCACAGTTTTCTATTTTTTATTTTTATTTTTACTTTATCTTTCTTTATTTATTCATTCATTCATTTATTCATTATCTTTGCTTATTTCTATTTTAATTGAAGTGAAAAATCAGTTAACTAAAGTATTTCTGCTTGTAAGTTTCTGCTCTCCAGAATAAAATATGTAGTTCTGACATTTAAAACAACAAATCATACTTTCTAATAAAACAGTTTTACTCATCAACATTTTTTTCTTTTTATGTCTCATGGCCAATGTTATTGCTGCAATATATGACTAAACGTGAAATTGTGACAAGACAATAACAAGATAAACTGCAATAACCATAAACATACCAGCAGGAACAAAATCAGTAAAATGTATGAGTTTTTGTTGTCACATTGGAAAGACAGCATTTTTGTAAATAATAAATAATAACAGATGATAACTCGTTTAAAGAGCATTTTCACCTTTATTGGATCAGAGTAGCTAAACAGCTTTGTTACAGAGTGTGATGAAAGAAAACATCAAACCGATAAAAAAAAAAATCAATGTTTCTTTGAAAAAGTGCTTCTAAATCTCAGAACATAAAACAACGTAAATAGAGTCACTAATTACAGAATTAATTAGGAAAACATACATTCATTTCACTTCCTGGAGTATTCTACTTAAGATGAATCTATCCTGAACTATCAGCCACTCACACCCCACACACATATCATCAGTCAGAAAAGCGCAAAGACTGACATTCTATAACTCATAATATTTTTGAGAGCTGCTCAGAAAAAAAAAAGTTTTCAGTTTAGCACATTGAGTATGCCTGGCCTCATCATTGTTTAATTATAAAGTTCAACTGTGAACAATTCTTTCTTAGAGTGTTCATGTGCTAGTCATATTATATGTGTTGTTCAAAAGTTAATGAGGCTGATGTTGATAGAGATAATTACACATAGAAACACACAGACAGAAGTATGTCAATTAAAAGGGAAGGAAAAGCTGTAGTTGTTTGAAGAGTAAAATCACAGAAAGAGGAAAAAAAATGTCCAGTTCTTTTAAGAAGGTAGATAGAAATTTTTTATGGGAGCAAAAAAAAAAAAAAAAAAAAAAAAAAAGCAGGGATAGTAAAGTTAAATAGAAATGGGTTGAGTGGAAAAAGATGATGAAAAAAGCATTTCTAAATGAAATATTTAACTGTTTACTCATACAGAAATAGAAGGGGTGGTTACCAATACCAGACAATAATAGCAAACAGAGTAAATGATTTAGTCTCTGTTCATTTAAAAATGATAGCATCCTGACAGAACTAAGAAGAAGCTTATAGGATGAGATGGTAGTAGTCCCTCTGAATTAATAGATACCAGGAGGACAGCTGATAACAACTGCAACATGCATGCTATTTGATGAGGGTAAGGGTCCTGATGACTGGAAGGAGGATGGTGGGGGGTCCCTCTTACAGGATCACACTATTTTAGAGGAGCAATAAAACAGAACACAGTTTTTCTTGAAAACATATTAATTCCAAACAGAAGAGATTAATATGCAGACCTGAAGACAAGAGCAAATAAAAGAAATCCAAATGGGTAGCATATGTTGCATAGGAAGTTCTTTACAAGAACAAGAAAACACAACTTCAGGATAGAAGGTGGGCAGTCAAGGGAGGAAATCTGGTACTGTCTAAATAAAGAAACAAGTAAATTATTTTATTGAAAGAGTCACAAGTAAATGTCTTCTTGAATAGGCATGAATGTCAAAATAGTAACTGAACTTAAGGATTCATGAGTTAGGCATCATTTTTTTTTTTCTTTAAGAGGAATGGGGTGAGTGGTTGCAGTGGGAACAGAGTGAGAGATAAGCAGGATCTGCAGTTTATCAAAAAATTTACTATGTACAGATTGTGGGCAATATGATCCTTATCTGCCTTTAAAATCTCTGTAATGTGAAAAACAGTTCCACATTTTACCAGTTATTTGCACATACAGCCATTTCCAAATACGTTACACTTTATTCAGCAGGAATAATATAGTTTGCTGAATATATGTACATGTTTATGCTGGAGAGCAATATCATTCCTAATAAACTATGAAGTAAAGCATTACAACATTTTCTTTATAAGTATTTTTTTTTAATACATGTAATTTTCATTGCCATCAGTATTAAATTACTGAATTTACATCTGGGCTTTTTCACAGTGTTTTCTCTGCATCCTTTCTCACACACATATTGACCACTTTATTCAGTTAAGCAATGTTGTATGATAGAAGCTGAAAATTACTTTGATGGCCATCAAAAAACCAATGACTTCCTTAGTCGTGTGTGTGCTTCCGCTTTCTGCTGAAAATAGGAGATGTGGTGACTTTTAAAATTTTGTTTCCGTGAGAGCTGATCTGATTCTGTCCGAATATGTTGCAAAGGAAATCATTTTTTAAGATGAGAATTTGTTCTCACTTCTACTCTTAAAAGGAGGAACTGCGTCTGCCTGGAGCTTAAAAAAAACACATTTGGAAACGGTATTTCAATTAAAGTTATAGTTATGTCTGATGACCCGAATTTCTTCAGTTTAAGCATGTACTCCTGATGAATTAACTAGAAAACACATATTGTTTTAAAAGCCAATGATCTAACTGTGTAAAGACTGCTAAGTTAGCTGCCTTGTCTGTGAAAATAAAAACAGTTATTTGCAAATAAGTTTTATTGACCAGAAATGCTTTAAAATCAAATTTCACCTATTCATCTGAAACTGTGGTTAGGCTTTATGATTTGCAATAGTTGATGTAGTGGCAATCTAAGTATGTGTCTTTGTATAGATTTGTGTCATCTGGGGGTATAAAAGTGATATTTTTATTATATAACTGAAATAATATGTAACTGTATACATTTTCCAAAATAATCTGTATTTACTTTTTCAGTCCATCAGACCAAGAGAACCCTGCACTGGTTCATTAACGTTCACCTATGACAATAGCTCATCTTTCTCAATATATTAGGTAGAATATAGTGTTGCTCCAAGTTATGGCCTCGACAAATTGTGGAACAATATGTGTGTTGTGGCATAGCAACTGTTACCACTTTAGTACCACACTATGGTACACCAAGTCTTCAGAGCTCACATTTGTCTTGAAGTGTATTAACCAGTTCAGTAGAATTGCCGTTTGCAAAACAATACTTCAATGCACATTTTACACATATATTGCACCAGTACATAATATAACTTATATTAACCTATCCAGAGGTATGTTAAAGTGAGTTATGATGCCTTTTGAAACTTAATGCATAGATCACATACATTTGAGCTTGCTATTAAGGTTATTTGGTGTTTGAGGTTATTTCAAGTACAAAAAGGGATATCAGCTAGACTTAAAATGGCCTGCGAGAGCAGCTAGTTTAGTACCTACCTATGAACTAATAAAAAGTGTTGCTTTTCCCTTCCAAAGTCACCCATAAAGAAGAAAGACAGACTCAGCTGGCTTCCCGTAGGTTAATCCAAACAGCAAACGCTTCACCTTCAGCATCTTAATGGCAGGAGTGTGACTGTACATTTTCTTGAAGTATAATATACTTTTATAAAGTAAGGTTAAATACAAATAAAATGAAAATAAAACATCACTAGCCAACAAATAAAATTAAAACATACACTGCAAGAAAAAAAATAACACACTCACATAAAGTGTGCAACATAACCCATACATTTCTGCAGGGAGACAATCAACCCTGTACCTTTTATTTATATATTTTCTCACACTAAGATTGTGCAAACTTGAAGAAAGAACACAGCACATGAATATGTTTATTCAGTTTTGGCCAGTTCTCTAAGGAATACCACCCAATTTCCGACAACTTTTAAATGTAGAAAAATGACTGTGTGAATACTCGCAACGCATGGTATAGAGGAAACTTAAGTCATTTGAATGTTTACTACCATTCTGCCAGAACTAAATCAGAAAATCATAAAGAAACTACTCAATTAAAAATAAATAAATAAAAAAAATAAAAAGTCTGAGCCTGCTGCAGAAGGCCAACTTCAGAGATGATAATAATTAGCCGAAGGGGTTCGGGGTCAGGAGGGTGGCCTAATGGTTAAGGTGTTTGCCTTACAAGCACAAGGTGCAGAGTTTGAGTCTCATAAGGGATAATTGGCTAGGCTTAAAATGGCTCACAAGGGCAGTTAGCTTAGTATGAATCTATGAAGAGACTGACTCCCTGCATGAATCATTACTGTTGGACAGATGCCTGTTATTGATAGGCAATAACACTGCTGAGAAAATCACCCTGCTTTAATGAGCTGATCTGCACTGCAGTGTTAACGATTGATTCATAGTCATCCAGATTCCCTAAAAAAAACTTATCTTTATCCAGGAGTTTGCATGACCCTGAGTCATTGCAGTGTCCAGCTGGAACATGTATGCAGGGGACTACCTACCATCTGAGCTTTAGCAACAGAAACACACACACACACACACACACACACACTCCTATTCATGCATATCACAACTTACTTCCATTGCTATTTGGGCAGAATGAAGTAACTCCTATTTACCTTGCACAGATTCCCACCAATTGAAGATATAGGTGTGTGTCACAAGAATGTGGTGCACACTCAACACCTTTAGAATGCTGCTTTCTCCTGCATTGCATAGTTCACGAGTCTCTGAATGCTGAACTACTCAGGTACTGTAAGTGGATAGCGTGCTAAATAACGCATTTTATTAAGGAAATAAGAAATCACTGAAAAAGGGAAGAAACAAAAAAAGCAAGCTTTGTTGTCATTAAGGTGGATGTAGGCCCAAAAATAAAGGATGGCATGCTGAGGTCATTATTTATATATGCCTTTCCCACAGAGTACAACATTTTCAGGTCATGTTCTGAACCTCACTGCTTTGACTGCACAGTGGTGATTCTAAACAATGAGGGGGATCTCTGAGTCAGGATACTCTTGCAAAGTAATGATTATAATAGAAGCCCTTATGATTACTTTTGTGAGCTCATTAGAAAATGTTTGTACTGTTTAAAAATACTCAATTTTAATGTTACAAATGCAAAATGTTGACTTTTGTGAAGCTTCACATTCCACTGAACTCCTGTTCTAAATTTGTCAGGACCACCAGCCCTTGATCAGCACTGTTGTACCACCCACTTTTAAGACCCTGAACTTCTATGATTATTTAATCATTCTTTAACTCGTGCCTTAAGCTAGCAGCCATTAAACGCACTGCTGTGCTTTATACATTTATGACCAGAACTCTGCACAACATGGAATATGAAATTCCCTCTTTCTGTTTTCACATGATTTACAGTGTTCATAGTTGGCAGTCTCTGGGACATATATGTGTCTCCACAGCATATTCTGTTTAAATCACAAACAAAATTTATGCTCCTAGACCTTGTATTTCTGGTCCTGTTTGACTTACAAATATGCAAGAGATTCATAAGTGTGGGGTTTGCAGATGCCTTGTACGCCAGGCATAGATCACCCCTCAGCAATCTATAGGAGACTGAATAGAGGGAAAGGGCTTTGATGCACTCTGTGTAAGACAGGTTTGTTACATCCTGTATTGTTTTTGAAAGGAACCTCCAAGATGACTCTAGTTGCTGCATATGTCTGGTCAGGTGCATATTGAAGGGAGCATTGTACTTTATGATTGGTCTGATAAGGGCAGATTGCAGTGGGATAATGACCTATTTGGATCTAAATGCCATATGCTTACTTATACGTTGTGCAATAGAAAAGGATTTTCTCATCACTGTGACCACATGGTGGTCATATGTAAAGCAACTGTATGTGTGTGTATATCCAGATTCTTGACCACTGGGTCAACACTTAGGGGTGTATTGTCAACACAATGATTAGCCTGGATTGCTAACTTCCCAAAGCGTATAATTATGGATTTCTTGGAATTGAGTTTAAGGCAATGGCTTTGGCACCATTGGTTAGTCAGAGATAGGCCTTCTTGAAGAATGCTAGTGTCTGCAGGACAGTCCCATGATAACCCTCAACTTCAATCATCTGCAAACTTAGTTAGCTATTAACATTCAGCATGTGCTTACAATTCAGAGAAATAGATACCAAAAAGGAAAGGGCCCAGTATCAAGCCCTAAGGGACTCCACTAGTGACTGGTCTCTTAGTGGAGGTAGCCTCACCATTGTTTGACCTCTTGGGTCCTGTCAATGAGCCAGCTGAGTATCCAGTGGGTAATAAAAGAGTTTATGCCTAAATTAGTGAGCTTGTTTATAATGTTTGAGTGGGGTATTGCATCAAAAGACTTGGCCAAGTTGAGGTACACTGTGCACAGTCTTGCCCTCATCCATTGCTTTTTTGACCCTCTCAGAAAGTCCACCAGATTTAATAGGCATGACCTTCCTTTAACAAAACTAAACTACGATGGGTCCAGTTTTTGCAGGTTACCTATGTTCTCGTTTATCATGTCCATGATGTTCTTTTCCATGGCCTTACAAGTGAGGCTAATCAGACTTATAGGCCTGTAGTTACTCGAATCGGTGGTTGGACCTCCTTTATGCAGAGGAATGACTGTAACCATCTTCCATTACTTGGACAAAAAAAACAGCTGTAGACTCCAAATGAAAAGTGATTCAAGTGAACCAGAGAGGTCATTGTTCACGCTATTAATAAGCATCCCAAGATGTTATCAGGGAACAACAATGCAAAGTTTTTGGCCTTGGAAAGTACATTGATGATCTTTTCCCAAGTAATGGTTGGTGGGGATTGTGGTATGCAGTATTTCCTTTGGACTATGGGAGGAGAAATTTGAATTGAACCTGTCAGCCAAAACATTGGCAATAGCCTCCAGTTCAGTGTCGTTGATGCCATTTACAATAAGGTCTGCTTATTGTTGGGTATTTCCCTTGAGGTTACAGAGACAGCTGTAGAAAGGTTTGTGGTTGTGCTTTGCCTGAGAAACAATTTTTTCTTCAGTGTTAACCTTTGAAGTACTAATTAATCCTCTTAGCTACCTGTTGGGCTTTGTTCCTCCTCCACTTGGCCAAGCTGTTTTTTACAGTTGTTGTATACGGTGATACCATCAGAGTGACTTATCTTTTGAGATTGTCTTATTCTTATCATAATACAAGTGGGCAGAGCTCACTCTATACAGCTCTCAAGATGGCTGTACAGAAATTTTGTAAATAGCTCGTCATATGCTACCGTGTTTACTGGGTTTGGGGGTGCTGGAATTTAGCTAAGGTGTCACTTAGTAGAGAGATGTTAGCCTTGGAATAGTTCCTAAATGTTTTTTTATTTCACTGTGCTCCTTGATTTCATTTTTATTTCTGTCTTGTGGTCAGATCTATTGAGGTAGGACATTACACTGGGTGTGGAACATTGATTCCCCATGTTCATGAGTATAAGATGAATTGGTCAATCAGAATAATTCCAAAGCTGACATGAAAAAAATGAAAGGGATCTTATCATAGTAAGACATAACAATATAAAATGTCTGCTGTAGTTTGCCACCAAAATGTTGACTGTGCATTGTCACCACCAATTACACAAACTCCAAACTCAAACTGTTGAAAAAAATTGAACATATATTCCAAACTGCAAAATTTTGCCCCCTTTGTGTTAGCACTTGTTTTTAGGTGTGGAGCAGTTGGAAATGTCGACATTCCTTTTTTTTGGCATTCTGTAAAATTAGCAGGACGGATTTCCCATAAATGTGTTGACAATGTGCACACTTGACTATGTGCAATTAACATTTTGATGGTAAACCATCTGATGTAGGTAACAGATCTCTGCTAAATAAATTTAAACAGATACATGGTGATGAAAAGCTAAACATCTTATTTAAACAGATTGCCACACTCATCAGATATGCTAAAGCCTTTCATGTCACTGTGACTGCCACACAAGTAAAAGTCATTCAGACAGAATCCAGAATGGCAAGGCAGAAGACTTATCAGAAGCAGTAAAGCATAACAAATTTTCATTCTAGGAATATACAGCATGCAGACTCATGCATTAACAGTTTACTAGAAAAAATAAGTGACTGGAAAATTGGTCTAGAAAACTTAATATTAGAATAGCAGAGATGACAGAGACAGTACCACCTCACAAATTAAGGGAACTGGTGAGCAACATGATCCTTAACCATATGAAACTTGTACCATCTAGTATGTAGCTACATGTAGTGGGAGTACACAGGGTGGGTAGATGAACTGTGGAGGTCGTATTTCCCACTCATGTAATAATAATGCTTGAATCTTTTTCAATCAAAGAATGGATTATTAATTATAGTAGACAAAATTTAGAAGTGAGCAAGGAGAATTTGATGGAGTAGTGGTGCAGAGGTAGCTTTGTTGCCTCACAGCAACAGGTTCTCCAGTTCGCTTCTCGGCTGGGATTCCTTCTGTGCAGAGTCTGTATGTCCTCCCTGTGTTTGTGTGGGTTTCCTCCCTCATTACAAAGATGTGTCTGGAGTGCATCTGCCTTGGCCTCTGCTGAAAAATTGGCTTTGTTCCAAGTTGGACTTTCCTGGTTAACAAATGTTCAATAAATAAATTTAAAGTTTATTGAGGACTATTTCTGATCTATTCTATAAAAACAGAAAAGAAGTAGAAAGCAGTATACAGGTAATTCCAGGCCCAGGGATTCCTGACCATCATTCATTACTTATATGTTCTGACAGTCTCAAATGGAGGAAGGGTATGGTGGTTCCACAGTAAAGTAGATGCCTGTAGCTTCTTGCACCAAGATTCAAGAAATTGTTCTAAGGAAAATTAGGAGGACCTACAACACATCTTAAGTATAAAAGAGATGAAGCGTGAAGCAAATAAAGGGCAAGAACAAGAGGAGAATCACAATAAAACAGCCATGGTTATGAAAATAAGGGTGAAGGAAACTACTGTCTCTATTTCAGGGAGGCCCTGGAGAGGGAGCAACAAACAGCGAGTATAAATTCTCAGAAAGTTCTGGACGTTAGATACAAGGTTAAGAGTATGAATGACACAGCAGATAAGTTAGCAGTGCAGAAAAATTAAGAAGGAGGAAGGCTTTCTAGTACCATAACTTTGAAGAATTTACTAGCAAACCCTGGAACAAGTCATTCAGCAAATTAGGTGGCATGGACATGGTTACTCGGACATTGACTGATGAGATGAATGCTGATGGTCATCCTGAGGTTTATGCAGGCTTGATCATTCATCTAACTCAAAATTTACCTTATTGTCTGATTCTCCAAAAGCTCATAACCTGAACAGAACAAAGAACTCTTCTAATGGCTGACAGAATACTGCACCACAAACAAGTAATCTGATGGTCAAATATAATAGAAACACATTTACAGAGTTAACAAGCAATCAGTATGTGACTTTTCCTTATTCACATGAATAGCAAACCAGCTGACTCTTGTTTTCTTTTTCTCTTCATAGCATACGATTACAATTGGAGAGATCGAGACAGTTTTCATATAAGTACTTTCTTCTCATACAGCATGGGTTTCAGCTTGACATTCTGCATGCAAACATGGTGTTCCAAATACAAGATGACAGTCCTGCATGAAGGTGTACCCTGCTCAAAAAACTTGGGAATAGAATTGAATGCTTAGAATGTTCCCAAGTTTTCCAGGAAAGGACAGAATTAAAGAATGGACCACTAGAAACTCAGAGCAGGAGACAACTTATAGAATGCCATTAAAAAAGTTACCAGTAAGAAGTTGTTTCACTATAATTAATGTTGAAACAATCATTTAGTTTGATACTTTGTGAACATTTTCTTTTCTTGTTTTATTTTATTTTATTTATTTTTTGTGTGCACTACCTTGCTTTTTCAAACTCTAAATGTGGGGATACAGAAGATGTTTAGAATTCTTTGCAGTAGGTTACAAACCATTAAGAATCATATGGACGAATGTACAGTTTCATTCAGGCACGTGCTTATTCAACTATTTACATTACATAATACATAGGATAATTTAGGGGTAAATTAATATAAGATAAAGTTACACTAGTATTTATATAACCTGAGTGTATGGCATTGTTTATGTTACAAAATGTGTTGTTGTAATACACTCACAGTTTGCAGATAGAATTCCATAGAACATACTTGGTGGAAGAGAGAAGGACTCACTTCCTTCATCCTTGTATCCATTATATCTACAGACATTAACTGAATCAGTGGATATAAAAAAAACACTGCACTAGAACACAACAGTCTTTAACTATACAAAGTTTTCACCACTTTCATTCCAATTGAAAAGGAACTTCATCAGAAAGTATGTGATCTCTACTTCCTTCGTTTTATATACTTCGAAAAGGTGCCAAAAAAAAAAAAAAACAACACTGGCAAAAATTTAAAGGTATACACACATTAAAAAAAATCGAGTAGTATTCCAAACTTCCTCCATCAACTATATATGCATGCTAAACACCAACACCATTAAATATAAAAGTGAATAGTGTGTAAAAAAGTAAATATTGCATAAAAAACATAATAGCAATATTTACTTGATTTTTTAATGTGTCATGACTTTAAATTCTTACCAGTGTTTTTTGGCGGATTTTTTAAGTGTATAAAAGGAAGGAAGTAGAGATCACATTGTTTCTGATGAAGTTACTGTTCAATTGGAGTGAAAGCGCTCAAAACTTTGTGTAATTAAAGACTCTGTGGTGTTCTAGAGTGGCATTTTTTTTATTTTTCTATGAGTTTAACAAGTACGCTAATTGTGGCTTTGGGTATTTTGAATCAGTGGATATCATCTTGAAAGGGAGATTGACAATTTGGATGGGAATTAGTCCTGGCAAATACATATGCTACAAATAGAGATGGTGGGAAATGTATTCATCTGTTCATTCAGACATGAACAATTAAATTGGTGAAATATACATGCAGATTATAGGAGGGGATTTAAATACTATTTTGATGTAATTAAAGACAGACGACATGGCAAAAGCGTTATTATTCTGTTTCACAGCAGATGTTGCTTTTCAAAATTGATTAAAGCAGCTGGGTAGACATTTGGAGGCAGAGGTACCTAGTAGAGGTAGAATATAACTTCTGAAGAGATGAAAAAGTACAAGGTAGAAAGCATGGTTGCTTTTTGAGCATATGTACTAGGGCGAAACAGGAACTGAACTTTGAAATCCAAGATCAGTACAATTCTGACCATGTTCCAGTATATCGAAACATTTGAGCTAAGGGAGAAATACAAAGTGCAAGAAATGTAAATGGAATCAATACATATTGAGATCTCACAAAACAACAGGATAAGCTCAAACAATTGGTCAAATAGATCACAACAAATAACTCAACAGAAAAGGGCAGAAGGTGTTCCATATTGTAGAATAGGTTAAACATGGCTATCAGATCTAGATTAGTGGTGGAAGAAGGAGCTTGTCACCAGGGCTGGTGTTAGCATTTTGGGGCCCCCAGCAAATGTCAAGTTGGGGGCCCCCTGGCCACTTTCAGTCTAAGTATCACCCTGTCACTGCCACTACTTCTATCCATATATTTAGTTCATACTGCAGGCTTTTAGGAGTAGTACACACAGACTGACATGTAGCTACAATTATCTTATTACAACAGACATACATACCACACTGTGTTGGCCCAACTCACAAAGGGGCATTTACAGTTACTGCCATTTAGGTGTAACAAGGATACATTACAACAACTCTATGTACAGGACAGAACTAATATGCAATGGAACCCTAGGCACTGGTTACTGTTTCAGTCCCCGCCAACACACACACACACACACACACACACACACACACACACACCCTCCAGAGTTTCCCTCTGTGTTCCCCATGTTAGGCTTTCCACTTATGCGCATTACTTTTTTCTTCAGCTTTTTCAAGAAGCCATAACTTTATATATGCTCTAAAGTGCTGTTTAAGTTTTTTTTTTTTCTTACCCAATGATGGCTTGAACAGAAATGATGATTAAGGAAAGAAATTCAATGTTGCTGCTCAGCTTTAGTTTTCCTTCTGTCTTTTCGATATACTTTCTTGACCAAGTCAGCATAGTAATAACCATTTAGGAAATAACTCCATTAAGCCGCTTCCCCCAGAAACTAGAGCATTTCCCAACCTTTTAATCCAAAAGTGGCCTAAACAAAAATTGTGAGTAAGAAAAAAGAATTTCAGTCTTTTTTCTTTCAATGAAGGCATAAGTTGTACCCAAGACTTAAAATTCAAAGCTGACAAAATAAGAGCTCCAAGTAAATTAAAAAGTCAATTGTGAGGATACACAGATCCTGTATAGGAATACTGCCTGTCTCACTAATCCTCCCAAAAAGACAATCACTGCCTATGCACCCTCTGGTGTTAGATTGGGATGAAAGCAAAGGTTCAAATGGCCACAGTCATGTATTTCAAGTGACTGATGAAATATATGTACATAGCGTCCCTACTTACTCCTCAATCGTAACTCCCAAAGACGACCAGCTGTATATGTGCCTGATGTTTGATTGTGAGGAAAGTGAAAATAAATAATGACTGCAATAATGTATTCTACTTTGCTGCTACCAGGCAGTACACTGCCCCTACAAGAGCTAAAGTAACCTTCTTTGTATACCTCTGAGGTCTGTTAGAAAAACAAAGGAAAGGATGACTACACAATTCCCAGCCCCCACATAACCTATGGTAAATTTCTGTACACAAGCATCTGTGCAGGGATGTTTTAGAATGTTTGTGGTTGAGGACAGAGGCTATTATCAGTTTTATCCTAACAGGGTCATATCATATAACTCCATCCAGGCTAAAGAGTGCAATCAGAAAATGAAAGCATTTTTTCTCCTCATTTTTCCTCAACCAAAAACAGCTTTTTTGGAATCCCCACAGTCAAGGATGATTAAGGGAGCCCCCTGTATCTATTTATACAGTCTAGGGAGTGGAGGCCACCCGATACCTAGTAGATCTAAGTGTCTGAATGCCTAGGACATACATTATGCCTTACTTTTGAAATATAATCATTTGTTAGCTACATTTTTTATTGATACCCAGAAGAATAACGTGTGTGTTCCGGCATTATTGGATGTGTGCACTGATAAAAATCAGTGATATTTTGCACACACACACACACACACACACACACACACACACACACACACACACACGCACACACGCACGCACGCACACACACACACACACACACACACACACACACACATCACAGCAATGTTAATTTTGTACTTATTTCAGCAAATACTAATACATTGTACAACACTAGTAGTGCTACACAAGATCAGTGACTGCTGTTTAGCAGTCATCAAACAGCAACAGGGATATGACAATTTTATTTACCTTAGTAAGTAGTAAAATAATACCTATCACTATCCCTGATTTCACAGATCTTCCTAATTCTGTCTCATAATTTTACTTTGTCACACTAAATCAAGTAATCAGTTTTACACTTACTGTGTAAAAAATGCATGTTGATGCAAAATGTGTTATTCTAGTAACTTTTTTAAGTGAATTAGAGTAATATATAAAATGTGTTCCTCGTTTTCAGACTTTATTATACTATTATTTTTATCACTGAACAGAATTCTTCAGCAAAAACGTTGAGTTATAGTATCAGTTGTTCTGCCAGTATGTATAAAAACCCTGAAGAAGAAACCATCCATAAAGATTAGAAGCATCAGCTCTTCTTAAACTCCACAGTTTGCACTGAGATCGGTCACCCTGGGCTGCTGATCTCTCTAGTGCTTACTTTGCTTATGTTCATTACAGCTTTGTCCTAACAGGGTCATATTACAGTCCTGTTCACGTTAAAGAGTGTAAATGAAAATTAATACATTTTTTCTCCTCATTTTTCCCCAACCAACAGCAGCTTTTATGGGGCACCCACGCAGTCAATGAGGATTAAGGGACCCCTGCAGCCACAGTTATTACAGGTACCTAAAGGTGGCTATGTTGTTAATTTTAGTGAAGAGGATGTCCACCAGCAGGGCTTAACTAGGCTGGAGCATTATATCATTGGTAAAATATTTAATGAAATTGTAAAGTTTGTTACTTGACAAAATACTGTTTCTATAACTAAAGATCTTTGAATTTTGAAGAAGATAAATACGAGTTATTGTTACTTACCTGGTTTAAGTATACAAGCTTGCTGTACTAGCTTTTGTTGGTTTGACAGACATGTTACAAAATATCAAGATAGCATAAGTTGCAGTGGTTGGGGGCCACCCAGGACTACGGGGCCCCCAGCGACCGCAGGGTTCGCTGGTGCCTAAAACTGGCTATGCTTGTCACTCATATCATTAGAACTTTTTATGTTTTATTTTATTTTGTTTTATTTTAATTGTGTTTATCAGAGTAGAATACTGATTAATCAAATCAACTACAGGCTCAGCCCAGGTTATAAACATAGCAGTAACAGCAAAGTAGAGTCAAAATGGTAAAGTGTGTAGCAAAACAGCAAAAAGAACAAAAGCAAGCATCAGCATACTAGGTATATCTGCATACTTACTATTATTTGTTGCAGCAGGAAACAATGGAGAAGAACAAAAATGTACCAGAAACTATGTTGAGGCTTAAGGATTCTCAAATCTCTCAACTGTGCAGAATTTTGCAATGTCCAGATTTTTGTCTTATTTTTGGTCTGCTCCTCATAATATTTTTGGTTTCTTGCAAATTATTGAGAACTCAAGTCACTAAACAGAAACACATATTTGGGTCTCAGACTTCATATCTTTCACAAAATGCATGGCAACACATTACCTCTTATTCTAGAAATTTTCTAAGGCAAATTTAGAAGAGCAATAATTAAAATCTGCCCTTGATCTTGGGTCTTTGTCCCCACATTATTTTTGTCTTTGCCAATATTTCTTGTACAAAGAGACTGAGAGGTATGGGAACTGTAGTTTGCATCTATATACACACACACAGATATATATATATATATATATATATATATATATATATATATATATATATATATATATATATATATATATGGGTTCCTATGAGTTCATCGAAATGTCAAATCACCGACACTCACCTCTTCGACACCAAACCATCGACTTTCATATCATCGACAATTCCGGTAAGCAATCTTCCCCCTTGCAGGACCCATGGTAGCGCTTGTTTCTCTGGTACGACATAAATAACAACACTTTCAAGGTAAATTATACAGAATCACGTAAACCCTACTCGTTGTAACACAGGAACAAGCGCTACCATGGGTCCTGCAAGGGGGAAGATCGCTTACCGGAATTGTCGATGATATGAAAGTCGATGGTTTGGTGTCGAAGAGGTGAGTGTCGGTGATTTGACATTTCGATGAACTCATAGGAACCCAGATAGACACATACACACATACAGAGAGAAAAAGATAGACATTGAGAGTAAGAGGTGAATCAAACTTGATGACCGATCACAAGTTAGTTAAGTGCATGTTAGACAAATGCATATCGTTTGAATAACTTACACATTGAGAAATGAATAGCACAGATTATGTTATATATAGTCATGGGTTTGGTGGTTGGAGTAGGGATATAGCCCTCATGCAAAAAATGTGTTCATAGTTTGCTCAATGTGTCCATTTTTCAATTATGCATATTTGGAAAAACAGATTTCAGACAAGATCTAGTTTTATTGCCTTAACATACATGTAATGTTTTAGTTTAGCCAGTAAACCAAGATGTTCAAAGGTAGGAGGAAACCCACTCATGAATGAGGTGGTATGAAAATGAAAATTGCATATAGACAGTGACCAGAGGTCAGACATTGAGAGTAAGAGGTGAATCAAACTTGATGACCGATCACAAGTTACGGAGCTGTGCAGCAGGGATCATATTCTCAAGCTACTATACCAACACATGTAAAAATAAAACATGTATCTAACAGTGCTTAACTACTATAACTCTTTCAACTCAGACAATTTGCACTCAGCAGCTGGAGATTCCACTGACTGCTCAATAAAGTACTTTTTCTGAAGTGTCTGCAAGCGACTGTGAAACTCCAGAGTGACAAGTAATGTCTATTTTAAAATGTCAGCTACTGTTTTAAGGGAAGTGCTCTAAAGTTCTTAAAGTCAGCTGCCTCTCATGTGCTGGTAAATTGCCTGATAGGACAGAATTCTGACAAACCTGGTAATATTTTGCAAACTCATTAGTTTAATAGCTTTCTGGATAACTTTTGTCATAGCTTGGCATTTCCCAGCTGCTGTACTGGCACATTCATCACACCTCATTGCTCTCTATTGGGTTTCAGTTAAAGTAAGCACAGGCGTAATAAATGTACTGCTTAGTTAGTTATAATGGCCACTGAAAGATGTACGAAGCTATCACTTTGATTCAGATGGCATTCTTAGTGTATGCATTACCTTCTTAAATCTGTAAGCAACCATTAGAACAAGGTACGCAGTGTTCCTTCTTTAACCTTCATTTACTGTAACATAGTAGTAGGCCCCATATCGTGGCCTTGCTTAACCAGCCTTATGTTCTTGCAGAGGAATAGCTGGCTGTAGTTGAGTCTGTGACTACTCTCCTTTGTGCCATCCCACCTCCCTAGCTCCACCTTCCCACCCCAGCTCTTCAACGGAAGAGGTGGAAAAAAAGTATGATCGTTCTACTTGTAGCTAAACAGGTGACCAGATATGCACCCCTCCCACCTACCACTCATCAAGGGAAAAGCACAAGAACATGTCAGCAATCAGGTATATTGGACTCCAGCTATGCAGGAACCAGTTAGGTCCTATCTCTGCATCCTGCCCTCGAACAGAAAAAGTGTTTTTTTTTTCTTTTATACTGTAGCAAACTGCTTTCTACAGTTGTTGCAGTTTATACCCCACACAAAGCTAGTTTTACTTTTAAACTAGTGATACAGACCTAATTTGATTAGAAATTCAATACCGGCATTTTAAAGCTGATATGCACTAAGGGTTATCAGATTATGGATAGATTGGATGGCTGATCTGGTTGTGCCCCCTAACACTTTTCACCCTTGGCAGTTGCATCTTTCACCATGCCCTAGCTATGCTACTGTGAATGAAATTATAGAAGACATTATTAAAATACCACATAAAATATGCATGACCAAGTTAATCTGAATTGTATTCTAATGTTTTCCTTTTGAAATATGGGTTCCTGGAGAAGTAATGGATCACCCTAATCACCACACCTTCAGTTTTAATTTCATACGCTGGGTGAGCATTAGTTACTAACCGTGTATATGCTTATTATGGGTACAGTTTACAAATCACTTGTCTGATACATAGTGTCTGAAGATATTTGTTGCCTGTTCTACATATCTGTTATGTCTTTCAGTCAAATGATATAGTGGCATTCAGTGCAGGAAACATTTCATTCTGGAACAGAGCATGAAAATCAGAATTACCAATGTTCTTTAACATACCTACCCATTTCCCTTCAGGTACTAAAATTCTTTTTCCATATCTGGAGTGCTTATATTCTTACAGCCCAATATTTCTTCCTTGTTTCTTCACAGCAATGTGTAGGTCATTCATTTCTAATTCCAGAGGTAAAAGTTCTTCCTGTTGGTGCACAAATCATGATCTCCCTCTTCTGGTTGCCTTGGTTACATTGTCAGGTGGCCTCTTTATATTTCTATTAGTGCACTGGTGCTGACATATATGTATACCAATCAACTTCTTTGCTTAAGAAATTTGGATAAAGTAAAAAATAATGTGTGTGTGTGGGGGGGGGGGTGAAAGACCCAAAATCATGAACAGTTTTTAGAATATTACACTAATTCACTTAAAACGTTAATACAGAACAGTAAAAATCCATGGAGAAATGAACAAGATGACATTGGCTTCTCGACTGGTCTATCCTTTTTCCCTGTTTGCCGTGGATAAATATAATAGGAAAATGCTTTATTTACCTTGATAAAATGCACGAAAAGGCAACAGGTAGCATGCTTGCCTTTTGGTGCAGAAGGCTATGGGTTCCATTCCCATACTAAGCAGATGGGCTGCTGAAACTGCAGTAGAGCAGAAAGGGTTTACTGTACACTGTACACAGGGTTGGTGAGTCACATCAAGAGTGATAATCATCTAGAAACAATGTTTACACCACCAGGTGGCTAGCCCTCCCACAAATATGTACACTCACACCTACAGCCATTTTTAGTGTATCCAATCTACCTACTGCATGATTTTGGAATTTGGGAGGAAACCAGAGCACCCAAGACATGCAGACTCCACACAGATGGGCTTATATTTGTCATTTATTACAGACAATAAAACTGCTCAAGTATGCAGGAAATCCCCTATGGAAAAGAATTAAAATGGTGTTCAAATGTCACTGTTTCTAAATGGTGCTGGTGGATGGCCCACCACTAAACTAAACTATTTTCTATCTCTTAGCTACCGTACAATGTTACATATGATTGTTTATGATTTTTAGGTTAAAGAATATGTGCTAACTAGCACACAATATGCTTCCAGTTAAGGCACAGAGTGTCAAGTTGCAAGACATGGACCATTTTTTAAACAAAATTAAAATTAACTGCCCTGACTTAAGTATAGGAACAAGCCCCAATACACCTTTATTTCATTTGGACTCGAATCTTATGCTGACTCAGACAGACCACTATACTGTGCTTTTCTTCATCTCGTAAATCATACGTAGCAAAGGTTTATTATTGCCTTGATTGTCTTCCTTTGCCACTCTATACTTTGGATTTTTCAGCTACAGAGATATACATCCCTGTGTGGTTGCAGTTTTCCATATTTTCAAAGTGTACAGGGTTCTGGTATGTTTTATTTTTCTAGGTAACAACTCTTTTTGCTGACCATGTTTGCGATAACTGTCCTACTTACTGATGGCGTCAGATATTATTATGCCTTTAGGCACTGACATATGCTTTGATATATTATACAAACTTGACTGAATTACCAAATCTGAAATGCTATTATGTGTCTACATGTCTGCATCAGCTTTATTACAAAAAAAAAAAAAGTTTTGAAGCTATACTGATGCAAAAGAACAGATCAGAAGCATATGGTTCTACAGCATATATAGGTGGGCTGAGATATATGCAGAGTTAAAAAGAGATGCCAGCCAGTATATATGGATATGAGAGCTTCTGTGAGCACATATATAATCACCAGTTGTTGTCTGAGGCATGCCATAAACTTTTGCAGCATATTTTCAGAAACATGTTACACAAAACACATCACAGAGTGCTAGGAATGTGCCTTGATTTATAGAAATGTTATTCAAAGACCAAATTTAAGTGAAGATTTGGACGCATTATAGGTTATTCTACACTCACATATGTGACACAGGAAAACAGTGCAGGTTAACAGGTATACACAGAGGGGCAGGGAAATGCCATGGCTGTTTCATAGGAGAAAAGATAGAGTTTAAGAGGTGTGCAGAAGGGGTAGATAAATACAACTGCTCAAAGAAGCCCCCTTGAGAAGATGATCAGATCAGTTATTGGCAGTATACATGGATATATAAGTCTGCTACCCTTACAAAGAAGCACAGGGTCTCATAGTCCAATCAGACAAAGTAATAATGCATACCAAAAATGAAGACTCCTGAGGAAGGTCACACTAGAGAGTTGTGAAATGGAAAGACAGAGGATACTGGCCAAGAATGTCAAAGCAGATATTTCATGCAAGTGCAAAGTCTGCACATATATTCCAACCAGAACTTTAATAAAATTCTTAGAAAATAATACTGAATAAGATTATGACACCTTTCCCATTGCTTAATATCTGTAGACTAGTGTTAGGATTACCCAGAAGTAGTGAAACTGAGACATACTAGTCCATGTTGTCTTAACATTCTCAATAGCATGCTGTCTTGTCATAGATCATGTGAAGTACTTGGATAGTATCCATTGTTAGCCATTTTAAGCCTAGCTACTTTCCCTGAAAGGTGGGGATCAAACCCTGCACCTTGTGTCTGTAAGGTAAACATCTTAATCATTACACAAGTGATGGAAGTATGATGACCTTGATAAATAAAATACTTTTCAGTATGTGACTTTAAGGCCAATTCAGAAAGAAACCTGGAGGTTGAAGATGCATGTGAGGTAATCAGCATAGCACATTGTATTTACTCACTGTATTCTTTTTGTAAGGAATGCTTTGGATGTTCCAACTGAGTCATGTGTTTGCTCGGGTACATATGATGGGTCTGATGATGGATGAGTAAACTGGTATGTTGACCTCTCTGGACCGAGATGACATGCCCTTGCTTATAAGTTGAGCAACATAGAAGGATTTTCTTACCACCTTGGAGACATATTGTTTGAAGGCTAGGTTACTATCTGTAAGAGTTTCTAGATTTCTGACTAGTGGATCAACATTTTATGGGTGCTTTTTTTAATGACATAGTTACTTGGGGTGGCCAACCTCCCAAAAGGTACTATAATGTATTTCTTGGTACTGAGTTTTAAGCCATGGTTTTGACACCAAGCATTTGTCTGTGTTAGACCTTCCTGAAAGGTGTTCTCATCTTGGGAGATTCAATGACTGCTCCCAGTTTGCAATCATCTGCAAACTTGGTTAGTCAAAAACATTTGACACTGGCTTTGACATCAGAGAAATAAATGCCAAAGAGGAGTGGGCCTAGCACAGAGCCCTGGGGACTCCACTGGTGACCAGCTTCTTTGTGGAGGTAACTTCATTGATTTTTACCTCTTGAGTCCTATCAATGAGCCAGATAGCGATTCATCATGTTATAAAGGAGTTTATGCCTAGTTTTGTAAGTTTGTTGACAATGCGCAAGTGAAGTATCATATCAAAATGCTTTAGCCAGATCTAGGTTGGCAGTATGCACTGTTTTCCCATCATCCATTGCCTTAGTGACCTTTTCAACCTTTTCAAAGACGTCCAACAGATTCAGTAAGCATGACTCTCCCTTGACAAAGCCAAACCGGGATTAATCCAGTGTAAGGAGGTCTCTTATGTCCTTGTTGATAACTTCCAAGATAATTCTTTCCATGGTTCATAGGTTGATAGGTTCATAGGTTCATAGGTTCATAGGTAGGTACTAGGCTATCGGCCCTTGGGCCTATTCAAGCCCAGCCAAAAAGGTACCCTGGCTTTTGCCACCCAAGAAAATTATTTTCCTGTGCCACTGTCGAGCAGAGCCACAAAGTTGGCTTTGTTTGACCTAATTAGAACTCTTAGTTACCTATCTACTTTGATGAGAGAGTTCTTATCTTTATGGGAATCATGCTTCCACCAACAATGGAATTAGTGTGTTTTTCATCTATTACAGACTTCATTAAAATGAAGTCTGTAATAGTTGAAAGCGGAGATTAAAGTATAGAACACGCTAATTCCTGTGTTGGTGGTGTTCCTTTTCCTTGTGCTGCTGGTTGAGTGGTTATTTCAAATTCAAACAAGAGTTCCAACAAGGTACAAAAACACTGAAAAACTGAAAAAAAGTGCCAAGGGACATGAAGAACACCAGCCAAGTGACAGTAAAGGATATTTATTCAACCAAAGCAGACGTTCCACAAAGCACATTAACGCTTCAGAAATATAATACGTTTTTGTTCATAACAAACTTCATCAGATGCGGTCTGAAAACATAAAATGCACTTATATATCATCCAAAATTAACACATTTAACAGTCCATTAAGCAGAATGAATCAAAGTTGTAAAACAATTTTTTAAAACTTAATAAAATGAATAAATATATAAATTTCATTTATTTAAATACAAATAAATATATTTATAAAAATCACTTTAAGCAGATTAAAAGCCTTGAATTGTTAATGATTATAAATAAATAATCTCTTTCCTCATAAAATAATACTTGTTAATAACCTAAAATCATACTTACCCCGGGATTCATGAAGCTTGTGCCAGGCGCCGGAGTAGTGTCAGCAATCTAGTGCCAAATATGGCCGCCGAGCAATTCAGGTATGAGCGGTTTCCACGTGCACTACCAGTGTACGCCAGAGCTGCAAAGCTCCTGGCGCATGTCTGCTAATTACCCCATGTGCAGCAGTGTAGCATACAGATGAAGGTATATAGCGATTCATGAAATGGAGCAGGCGGAGCATAAGCATAAAGAAATGTAAACCAAAAAAACGGTTTACATTTTTTCAAACATAAAATCGGAGCCATGAAAGCAGACCACACTTACGTATTATAATGTTAATATATGCCAGTGGCTAAATATATAGCCAATGACATAAAAAAACATGCACAACACATAAAAATAACATTTAATGTCATGGCCACACTAACGCAAAGTAAAACTACAGTGCATTGGTGCGCAAATGGGATCACAATGAAAATATATTTAGATGTCATAAAATTGCAATGTAAGACAATTCATAAATTCCCCGAAATAGTCAATGGCACACATGCTACACCACAACCATGGTGCAAGGGTTGCTAAGGGTCTGTGACAGTGCTCTGCACGGTAACTAGGAATTAGTAGTCAATGCCATGCAAATGAGTCAAGTAATACTGAATCGCAAACTCCCTGCCGGCGTAAGGATGTACCACAGGGGTGTGGAAGTAGCCATAGCTTTGCTTAGCTGAGAGCACACAAGGTAACTGAAAGTGCATGTGAACATGGATGAAAACGAGCTCGAAACCCATTAAACGGCTGTGCGCGGCATGCACCACAGCTGAAACAGGAAGGATACAGGAAGACAATAAGAAAATGCTGCAGCATGTTAATTGGAGTACAAATGAGTAATTAACACCTAGGAACTCACAGTGGGCCACTGACAACAGCTAACAAGGCTGCTAGCAGCTACCTGCAGAACAGGAAAGGGGAGGTGCTGTACAGCAAAGAAAAGAAAACTGTCACAGCAGAATAAAGCAAACTTGCAGTAGATCAGCTACATAACACATTTCCCAACACAATCCTGGGTTGTGAAAGTACAAAACAAGAAAGCAGGCAGCTGGATGTATGCTTGACAATGGGAGGGGAATTGGGTTGAAAAGTGAAGTAAAGGGCAATAGATGAATCATGGCAGCCAAGTGTAAGTCAACACCAAAGGCCCCACAATAGCAGTACCTGCTGTAATACCCCTAATTAAGATACCACACAGCTGGAATTGCACATACACACCCAATTACACCAGCATCATCCATTGCACAATAGTATAAGGTGTGAAAGCCCCACACACACACTTGTGTATTCCCAGACACTCTTCACCATTGGTGTATACAGACAGGGAACTTTTAAAATGGACATGTTAGGGGCTGCAATAGCTTTGATTCACCAACATGTGTTGGAAACTGACGGTGGTGTGGAGGATGATGCTGACAACCATCTCAGGCACTGGAGGAGGAGAAGAGTGTTCAGACCCAGGGTAACCTACCAGGGGCTACATGATCTGGAGATAGTAGAGCGTTACAGGGTGGACAGGGACACCATACAGCAACTTGATGAGCTGTGCCGACCATGCCTCAGAGCCAGAAGTAGCAGAGGGGAACCCATCCCAGTGGACAAGAAGGTATGTGTAAGCTTGAGAATACTAGCCACAGGTACCTTCCAAAGGCCAACTGGGGATATCATGGGGATCTCACAGGCATCAGCATCCAGGGTACTCCACCAGTTCCTGGATGCCATGTTACAACATGCCAATGAGCACATATACTTCCCCCGAATGCAGGAGGAGTTGGCCAGCAACATGCATCTCTTCCACCATGTGGCAGACTACCCGGAGGTACTGGGTGCAATAGACTGCACGCACATACACATCAAGACACCACCCAGTGAGCAGGGTAGGCACTACATAAACTACAAGGTATACCCCTCCATCAACTGCCAGGTTGTGTGCAATGCCCAGGGCATTATCATGGATGTGTGTGCTGGCAGCCCTGGAAGCTATCATGACTCCCACATCTGGCATGCCTCACAGCTGTATCAGGTATTTGCCAGGGGGGACATCCCATATGGCCACCTGGTGGGGGATGCTGGCTATGCACTGGAACTGTGGATGATGACTCTCATCAGAAATGCACACACAGCCACACAGGAACGCCATAATGAGGCACACACAGAAACCAGAATCATCATAGAGTGCATGTTTGGCATGATGAAATCATGGTTCCATTGCTTGGACATATCTGGTGGAGCCTTGCAGTACTCTCCAGGCACGTATGCCCATATCATCATAGTATGTGCCATGCTACACGATATGATCCTGCAGAAACAGCTGCAGCAGGTACAGAATGGTGAAGGCCCTCACAGCCCACCACCATTGCCAAGGGCCCCACAGGCACAGAGGGACTCAGACCATGAACACACTGTGCCAGCCCCAGTAGGCAGACGTAGGCATGCCCAGTATGCCCATGCCTTGGCAAAGAGGGAACGTATATTGCACACACTGACAGTCTAGGCACTTGACACCCTTCTCCACCTGCACACACAGCAAACATGGATGGCACACACACACACACACACACACACACACACACACACACACACACGACCACCTGTAAATTGTCATGTATAGGTGGTCTACTGTGTGCATCTTACATAGATAGCCCTCAACTATTGTACACACAACTGCCATTGGCAAAAGGTAAGTCAATATCTGAACAGTAAATTAAGCTATCAGCATGTGTCCGTACTGTATGTATAGGTTCATAGATACATAGGTAGGTACATGCCTAACTGCCCGAGGTCACTCATAAGCATAGCTAAAAAGTATCTGCTGTCACCACTCCATTGATTAACTAACTGTCCCTCTGTGGAGCAGAGCCAATTGTGGGATCCCTGGGGTGTATCCACTGTTCCCCACCCACTCTGCAAGGATTCCCTGCAGTGTTAGTGAGGAGTTTTGTATAATGTAATCAGGGATGTAGTTCCAAATAATGGGGAGTATCCATGACAGGAATCTTCACAGATGATTTACATGTTACATAGTATACCTTAACCACAGCTGGCATATATAGGTAGTATTCCACAGAATAATAAACATGTGGAACACACAACCGCTGAAATGTGCGTTAATCACCCTTGCACTACCAGTGCCTGCTCTGAGAGGTAAAATTACCACTACCAGGATTAGAACACGCAACCATGTATACAATCGTCACAATAACATACCACTAAGCTTCCTGAGATGTACCAATGGCAGCTGTGTCTACTGACAGGATAAAACACAAAAGGTAGGAATGTGTGAAAATAGGACAAACCGGCATGTACCCAATGAAAGGTGTAGGCTATATATATATATATATATATATATATATATATATATATATATATAATATATACATATAAATCAACATATATATATATAGAGAGAGAGAGAAAGAGAAAGAGAGAGGGAGAGAGAGAGATATATGTCGATATATGGGGATATACATATATATGTAGATATATAGATAGGTTAACAACATCTACATAACCATGGAGGTACATATAAATGGGATACCTACCACATACCGACTGCTTGAGATACCGATGCACGTAATCATGAGGCTTAAAGTCCGAAAGACCACAGTACTGAAACACCAAAAGCACAAGTTTTAAAATCACGATGTTAAGGGACAGTTAGTCAGTGCTTCTGGTGTTGCGGTTCAGGTAGGTTACTGTGTGTAAGTGTGTTTCTGAGGACTGTAGTGTGTGTAAGTGTGTGTTCTGAGTGTGGTGTGTGTTCCGGGGGGACTGTAATGTGTGGGTGTGGGTTTGCTTTGTGCATCTGTTTGTGCGATCTAGGAGGTATAATATTAAAGTAGGGGGGTGTGGGGGGCGCAGACACCCACATGGGAGTGTAGGGGGGGCTTCCCACCTGCTCATACATAGTGTAGGATGGTTTATTTGGATGTGGTGGATAGCTGTGTGTCTGTGTGTGTGTGTGTGTGTTCCATGTCTGTGTTACTTTCGCAAGTCACTGTCACTGTCAGTAATGTGGGGTATGGGAGTCTGGGCCCAGTACTGTGGGCATCAGAATCGTGTGATTTTGGGATTCCGTAGGTATCCCATATACAGCGGTTGAAGTGTTCATATATGAGTATAACATGGACCATAGCAATCACACATTCAGCCACGACCAACCTTTATGAACAAAGTATATGGAGAGTATATGCCTATACACTATTACAAATATGTGCTATGGACATGAGCCAAAGATAGGGTTACCACCTGTCACACTTTGCGAGGGACAGTCCCTCTTTGGGTGGTTGTGTCCTGACCAAATATATTAAACGTGACAAATATCCTGAGATTATAGGACATAATTATGTCCCATATGTAATGTAATAGTTGCATACAATAGTTCTTTCTGTATCTAAAATACCTACATGTTACAAGAAACAGGATAAGCAACTAAACTGCTACAAGAATAAGCTTATATTTAGGCAAGAAAGGAAAGTTCTATCCCTTGTACTGACCGTGGGTTTGTGTCGGCCTGCAAAATCTGATGTGTGTCCCAAAGATGTCCCACTATTGCCATATGAAAAGGTGGCAACCCTAGTCAAAGAGGGTCAGTCACCAACACAACTTCAATGACTGCAAATACCTATGACAGAAATACACAGCTTTCATGTAGCAACACTTTATTATATTCCGATGTATTGCCGAAAGGATTCAAGGACTAACATCACCTGCATGCTATACGGGAACCACTTAACAGTGCCTTAATGAATCAGCCTGCAATTACCATAGTATTAGTCCACTAAAGGATAGGTATTCAAATAGGAAGGAACCCTCACACACATATCGATTATGTATAAAAGCAGTTCCTACACACCTGCATCTGCTATGTACACCCACCATCACCCCCACACCCAATAAAATTACAATACAAACTGTAACAACATCACAAATCATTCACTCACTGTATGACATCTGCAGAAGCCTTAACATACCTTGTCAGAGACACACTAACATGGCCCTATGTGAAATATTTGCTGTTATACAATGGAACAGCTGCTGATGTTACAGGGTTTGTTTGCGCTAATCCCGTTTCAGAGGGATGTGTGTATACCGGGAAGTGTTACCAATTATTGATTAACAGCACAGTATGATACACATGTACACCAAATCAAGGATGTCTGGTGAGCACACTGTAAACCATATAACAGTTCATGCATAGCCATACAGCCTTGAGCTGCTCAAACATCCTTGCCAGACTGAAACATCTGCAGAAGTATCAGGTACAAATAAACCCTGCAATGTTCTGAAATATAACAGCTGTACTCACATGTAGAACAACATCTTCTAGTCATTACACACAATCCATGGGAGTCATGAACCTAATATATCTCTGTCTGTCTCAACACATCCAGGCCGTCTTCCTTGAAAGTAAGGCAAACAGACAATGCCCAAGTGGAGTACTCAATTATACACCACTGTTGCCATGGTATTGGCTAATGGAGTAGCTGCACAGCTGATGTACATTTAATTAACTACTTTGGAACACCAATTGGTGGTCAGGATAGCACATGTTACCAATATTTAACTAGAAAAGGATGGCTTATCACACATTCAAGCCATCTGTATATACCAGCAGAACATTACAAAGAAGATTAAAACACAAACTGAAAAGGATTGAATTAACAGTCAACGACACCTCAGGTTAATAAGTTATGTAGAACACTCAGTATGTATGTATGTGTAGTACCTGTTCTGTAATATTTAAAGTGCACGCAATCCATATAGTGGAAACAGTTATCTTGTAGTGATGTATTGTTGAGCATAGTAATGCTTGTAGTATTTATGTGTGTACTGCTGTAGGTCACAAGACAAACACTGCATACACCACAAGGGATGCTATATAAGGGCTTTGAACACAAATATTCCTCACCAGCCGCTGTCAGTGGCAGGGCTGGTCCAACAAGTATGTGCTATAACAGGGGATAGAATATGTTGATATATTGTAACAGTAGGCATATGTATGGGTGTATTACTGAGAATAACATGTCAAAGGTTGGCCCACTGTGCAATTATGATTTGCATTATGGGATATTGTGCCAATAACTATGTAATGTACAGTATTGTAGGCAGATATGTATTACAAGTTACATAGCATTACTGTTATGTTAGCAAACATTAGTTATGTCTATTGGCATTTACAATACACAATAACAGGATACATATGACTTGTAGTCATCTGACAGTTTATCAGCATGATAGCAAAGAAAAATGGAAGAGCTAGTTAACTATCCATGTACATAAGACATGTAATAAGTGCAAAGGTAGGTACTAGGCTGTCTTACCAAGGGTATTTATAAGCCTAGCTAGAATGTGTTGGCTTTGTCACCCCATAGGTTAGTTCCCTGTGACTATGAACAGCAGAGACATTAGTTCCCTGTGCCTCTGTCCAGCAGAGCCAATGCAGTGATCCCTGGGGTACATGTCTATCTCCCATCCACCCGTCAAGGTTTTCCTTGAAGAGTGCTGGTGAGGGGCCCTGCCTGATGTACACTGGAATCATGTTCCAAAGCATGGGGAGTCTCAGGGTCAGGAATCTATCCGTCCAGCATGTCGTAGTCATTGTTGTGGTTAGGTGTATATCCCTAGAGCATGTGGCTCTCAGGGGTCCCCGTTTAGGTGGAGCATATACAGCAATACTGGGTTGGACATGGGCCTTGTATGTCAAGCAGAGATCACCTGTGAGTATGCGGTATGCAATCGAGTACAGCTGGAGATTCTTAGGTTGGGCTACATAGGTCATCTGTTTGAGGTCAGTAATCCTCTTGGTGTGGTACTGTTGTGGTCTTCCAAGCTGTTGCAGTTGTCTTGTAAGGTACATCCCAAATGGGGTGTTGTATCCTTTAATGGGTCTAATAAATCATGAGTAGAGAGGCACAATGGCCTCCTTTGTTCTGGATGCGAACCCATTAGAGATTGGGGGGGGCCACATAGAAGGATATTCTAACCACCTTGTCGTTATGGGTATCGAAGGAGAGATTGCTATCTACTGCAGTTCCCAGATCCCTTATTACCTTTTCTGTATGTAGAGGACTAGCACCTATGTGGTAGTTTGCTGGTAATTAGCTATATCCAAAGGGGATGACTATGCACTTTTTGGCATTCAGCTTGAGGCCATGATATTGACACCAGGTATTCATCTCAGTGCGACCCTTCTTGAGGGTGTCTGTAACAGCTGGGGAAACATTTATGTCCCCTAGTTTGCAGTCATCTGCAAACCTTTACAGCCAAAGCCCTACTGTGCTTGCTTGTATGTCAGAGAATTATATACTGAACATGAGGGGTCCTAGGACTGAGCCCTGAGGACCGCCACTTGTAACTGGTATACAGTCGGACCTAGGGTATGCAACTCCCACTGTGTGGGTTCTGTCCGTGAGCCACTTTGCAAACCATCACATGACATAGCGGTTAATGTTCAGGCGGATGGGTATGTTGATAATACCGGAATGAGGAATGGTGTTGAAAGCCTTTGAGAGATCTAGATAGGCTGTGTGGACCTCCTTACCCTCATCTAATGCCTTTGTAACTGTCTCTAAGAAGTCCACCAGGTTTAGGAGGCATGGTCTGCCCTTAACAAAGCTAAACTGGGAGGGGTCAAAGGTTTGGAGGTACCCAATGTCTCTGTGACTGAGATCCATGATGATGTGGTCCATAGCCTTGCAGACCAGGCTAGTCAGGCCTATAGGGCAATAGGTCCCATGGTCCATCATGGCGCCACCTTTGTGGAGTGGGTTAACTGTTGCTGTGCAACATTCAGGGGGCACAAAGCCCGATGTAAGGCTATTATTAAACATGGTGCATAGGTGAGGAGCCAGTATGTTCTGAAGTTCATGTAAAATGCAGCCTGGGATGTTGCCCGGTCCCATGGATGCTGTGATATTGGTTTTAGAGTGTGCAGCTTTTACCTGCGTATTTGTGAGTACAGGGACTCTCCACTCTTCCTGTATAGATATGGGCCCTTTAGAGGGTGAGAGGAGGGAAAGGTAGCACTGAACCTATCTGCCAGGATGTTGGCGATATCAGCTGGTTCTGTAATGTTCGTGCCTTTGTGCTGTAACTCAGAGCAGATCTGGGTGTTGACATTGAGATATTTGACATAGCTATATAATGCTTTGTGGTTGTTGTTGGAATTAGTGGCGGTTTTGTTTTCATAGCTAGCTTTGGAGGATCTTATAAGGAATCTCACCTTCTTACTGAGGCTGACCAGGGAGCTCCTCCATGCATGGGATTGTACTCTATTTTGTAACAGTGTCTTCCTCCTGTTGTACAGTTTGTTTATGGCAGGGGACCACCAGATTGGCTTCCTTAATTAGGAGTATAGCATCTTGGTTCTGTTTGGGATAGCACAATCCATGCACTTGTGTAAGTGCTTATAGAGTGCATTTGTGTAGGATTCAGCGGTTGTAACAGTATTGTCCATCTGCATGGGTGTCATGATGTTCTCCATGTCTGTCTTAAGAAGCATGAAGTTGGCTTTGTAGACTTATTATACTGTGGTTCCCTTAATGGGGGGTGAGGGCTGGATGTGGGTATCAATGGTGTTCAGCTTATGGTTGAATCAGACCAACAAGGAGTTGACTTCAGGTGTGGAACACCAGTCACTCATGTTGGTAATGCCTAGGTCAAGGATACTGTGGCCCTGGTGGGTGTGTGGATATGTTGATCCAGGGCATTGGTGTTTATGAATTCCAGAAAGAGTTGAGCTAATGAGATGACACACGAGCAGTTTTCTCAGTTAATGGTGGGGTAGATTCAGTGAGACTATGTGATGAGTGTGGTGTGGTGCGAATGTTTACCTTCTCCACATGACTGCTAGGGTCAGGCTTGGTTGGAGAGAGCTTTACCGCCAGTTTGGCTAGATAAGTGCATCTCTCACAGGTTGTAGTGTTGGGTGGTAGGCGGAGAGGGTTGTCTGTGTACATGAGGCAATGTCTACATTACCTCAAGATGTCCAGATTCATTAGATAGACAGGAGAGAACACTGGCAGCTGACCCTTGGGCATGCATGAATATAAAACTAATTTCCCCTAGATAAGTGAAGAAAGTGAGTACAAGAGCTATTTTATTCTAAGCAAGTGAGAAAAGTATGTACAAAACCTGTTTACCTCTAGGTAATGAGGAAGATTGAGTGCTATAGTAATGAATAGCTTACGTAGTGCTTACAAGTTCTGAACAAGAGCTGAGCATGAATAAGCAATCCAGATAGGGTCTGGGATAACATAAACACACTGCCCCCCCAACAGGCACACAATCATATATCTATATACACCACAGAGCCCCTGTACCCAGAACTATGCAGGTACAAGCTGCACTCAGGCTGAATGGGACCTGTCCACATCACAGGTTGTATCATACACATATGGTTAAACAAGTTGCTCCCCACATACACATCATGTAAAAAATAGCTTCATGTCAGGCTGTGTACACATTGAATGGTGCATACCAACAGGTATCTCAACCCACAAAGGGGGAGACACCACTGATAATTGGAAGTACAGCACTACTTCCCTGTTGAGTCTGGTCTGAAAGGCCATGAACCTTGATCAAATTAGTTGATGTCAGCAGTACAGATGTAGAAGACAGTAAGGTTGATTTCACACTGCATATCATAACCTTGCCAGGTCATAGGACATCATCACCCATACTGTGTTCCACCTACACTCGGTATACTAGATGTACATTCCTATGTTACAGGAGTGTTTTGCAATGGGACTGCTGGCAGAACTAACACAACAGAAGGTGTCTGAATAATACATGCAAATCACACCAGTGCCCCAGTGCCGGCTACAGTAAGACAGGGTTAATTAATTGTATTCCCCCTCATTGTAGTCCATACCACACAGACAAACAGAAGACATCTGCCTATTGAAGTATGTGAATGACTATGACCTAGGAGCAATAGCCGACTCAGAGTGTTGTGGACAACATACAGAAGGGGCTTTGTGAGTGAGGTGTGTGTGACATATGGCCACAATCTGGCAGCTACATATTGCATTGTCACCCCTATGTTAATAACTCTGTACCCATGAACTACCACCTAGGCAGCGGTCAACATAAGGGACAGTGTGTGCAAGGGATGCAGCTGGGAAGTTGTCTTTCCTGTGATAGCTATGGCACCACAACTGTCAGGTAGTCATATGTGGCAACCCTAATCATGACAGGGTGACATCCATGAATATAGAGATCATTGTCCAGCCATATACAACAATCAAGTGACCCATATCAGATCACATATTTCCTTTAAGGGGTATTGCCCATGTGCAGATGGCCTACACCAGCCTTCCCATTCCCCATCTCCACTATGTAGCATGATGCATACCCTGAATAAATCCATGTCCAACCCAGTGATGTTGGACATGCTACACGTACACATCCTGATCTCAAACACATACTTCATGGGCATCCACCTTCCTAGTACTAGGATCACCACATGCTGGACAGATCCTTGTCCCATACACTTTACATAGTCCTGCCATACTATGCATTCTTGTCCAACAAAGCTGCACATCGCTCCCCTCTCAGACACAGTGTGATGACAGCATGGTAAATGTATCATTAACCCTGTGGATCAGTTATGCGGCACTGCTCCACCTGGCCCCAGAGACCTGCCTGTCGGGTACACCCAGGTAACCTTTCATCCTAGATTCATACATGGCCCATGGCATATAGCCTACTAGTTGACTTTGACTGTACATGCTATAGTTGAAATCTATCCCTGCAAATACCATCTGGCTAGCCAGTGTCCCATGTGTATCACTTGTGCAACACAGGTGATACATGTCAGGATGTTGAATTGCTGTACAGTGCCGTGTAGATGTATATGGCAGAACACATACATGTAAAACCTTACATGAGCAAGTCTGCAGGGTCACAGGTCATGTCTGTGAAGGCAGTGTAAGTCTTTATATGTGACATATACACAGCATCATGGTCGACTGCATTAATGTGGACACATCCAGCCATGTGCTGATAGGTAGGAACACCAGCACAGGCAAACAGGCATGCCCACATCAAGACAGCATCCGCATGGAGTATGAGCAATGTAATCAGGTGACACACACACATACATGGTGATAATATCCACTCACCATTCAGTGTCACATGTGTGTGACACAAACATGTCAGTGGTGCCAGTGTCATGTAGATTTGCAAATACAACTATTTAATCATAATAAATGTGATATACATGTATGTTCAGCTGTAGCTCTGTATGTCTCTGTGAGTTACTGTGACCTGTCTCCATCATTATGTCTTCCAGGTATGCCACATGCAAGGCTACCCCCTTATACCCGCTTGGAGGATGAGGCCCTCATTCAATACCTACATGCCAATCATGATATCCTGTTCAGCCATGCACCACAGGATGCACAGCAGCGGGATGCCCTGTGGATGGATCTTCGCAGGATGGTTAATGATGTGGGTGGCCACAACAGCACATACCAGCAGGTGCACAGACACTGTACAGACCTCATTAGATGGGCAAAGCAGCATGTGAATGCAATCGCCAAGGAATAAGGTGCAACAGGTGGTGGACCACCAACCCAGCCCCCACTCACATGTACAGAGGAGCTACAGGCCAACCTGGGGACACCTGCAGAATAACATCCACAAGCCTTAGCCGATATTGTGCTGGTGGTGCCTGATAAGTCACTACTGCACCTATAACAACTATATTCCATATAGTTGCATGTGTTACTGTACAATATGTAATGTAACATCATATGCAAGGCATGTATACACACATGCCGCATACTATAGTATGCTACTCTGTGTATGCACACACGTGCTTACGCCATAGTATAATCTAATGTACTGGTGTATGTGTTAACATGCACCTTGCACCCTGTAGCTATCATATAGGCATGGATAATGCTCATACTGCTGTCTTACTCCTATTTAGGTACCTCTGGTGTTCTGCTATGACAGCAGCCCATTGCAGGTGAGACTGTTTTTATTTATCAGGCATCATAATGCACAGATCTATCTGCCATGTGGCCATTTACCACATGTACACATAATGCATGGTCCTGTCACAATATACAGTTCAGACCTGCAATGCATCACAATGCCTACCCATGTGCAACACTTGCAAACTATGTGGATCTGTGGATCACCGACATGAATCCTCATAAACTGTCATTGCCAGATGTGTGGACAGCTGTGCATACAATGGTGGAGGTGCTGTTCACTGTAGAGACATGTACTACAGATCAGAACTACACATGTGGGGAATGCAAACAGTATTACACAGTGGGCTGGAGTATGACCAGCCCACAGGATTCATTGGTGTGGATCATAGCCCTGCTATGAATGTCACACAATGTGATGTGCTATCTTGACATGTCCATGACATCTAGTGGCCTGGCTGCAACATTGCCTAACAAACCTGAAAAACATATCCCACATACCACCGTTTGTCTGCATAACCCTGTTGTCAGTGGAGCATATGACATCTATGGGTGTATGTCATATGCAACAACCCAGACATGTGAAATAGATGCCTGTCACAATAATTCAGCCAACACATGTACACACATGGCCATGGAGGATGGCCAGAGACATGAAGCAACACACACAGCAGACGTGATGTGCTTGTGTTTACACCCTGTCGTACAATGGCTACACATGGTCCAACTATGGCCTTTGTGTAATGGTTATATTGCAGATGTGGAACCCTGGACAGCCTACAGGCTTGTGCACATCTTGTGTAGGCGTGACATCAATCCACCACATAAGATATGTTGAACATCTTGAGGGTGTCAAAACATGACAGCAGTCACCTGTACAGTATCCACATCAGCCCACAGATACAGTACATTCCCCTTGCTGGTGTCGGACATCCATGTCATACTTGCTCCTCATGTGTGTGTGTGTGTGTGTGTGTGTGTGTGTGTGTGTGTGTGTGTGTGTCTGTGTGGTACACAGATGTCATGTGGGACATGGTGTACAAACGTGTTCACCATGTCTGGTCATAGCTGCCAGGCAACAGCAGTATGGTTACAGATGTGCAGGGGTGTCATCCATATACCCTTCAGTGACCTGTGTCACACATTCCACATCATGGTTTAGTGTGTATACACCTCAGTGACGTGGGTCACATTCCACAGTATATATGTATTGTATCGGAACACAGTCATGGCTATGAACTGTGTCTGTAACTCACACTGTATAGCAATAGAGATGCCTCATGATTCCCTGCAATGGCCATGCACATCAGCTAAATGTGCAGTATATCTGAGGGCGGACAGACAACACTGCATTGGGACACCATTACCCCACTGTATATTTGACAGGACACCATTGTGTTAAACATGTATGCATGTCATTGCACATGTCAGCAGATCACATGTCATACTACATGTAATTGTCAAGGTCATATGCCACACATCAGGCAGTTGTACTGTTAACCTGTGCTGGTCTACATGGTGTAACACAGGGATGTATGCTAACTACTAGTATGATTGCATAATTTGCATGCCATCTGATATGATACATGCATGCTGTTGTGTGCAACCCAGGGATGTATGATAACTACCACTATTATTGTCTGCATGCCATCTGCTGTATCACATGCATGTTGCGTGCCTTCTGTCATATCACGTGTGTGTGTGTGTGTGTGTGTGTGTGTGTGTGTGTGTGTGTGTGTGTGTGTGTGTCTGTGTGTGTGTGTCTATTGTATAGATTGTAATGTACAGTTCTTGTCTGCCCTCACAGGTGATGTAGGTGCATTGCCCTCCTGCGGTCCATCTGATGTTAGTGTCCCCACAGACTCTAGCAGTGATGATGAACGTATGATTGAGGCACAGGCAGGGTTGTCAGGGGCTGAATTTGTGCCATTGGTTGCCTTTCCACCTATATCCCCCTCATCCCTGCACACAGATCCCATGCCTGCACATACCCCATCACCAGTGGCCATAGAGGAAGGACAATTGGCATGTGGTAGCTTGGAACAGGAAAGTGTGGGGGCTATGAAAGGTGTGCCTGCACACCATGGTGTCAACCAACTGACTGGTGGTGCTCCACACAGGCACGCGGCCAATGCTGCTCGTAGGAGGACCTCTGGTCAACATGCTCCTGCAAGACAGAGCACAGCAGCTGGTGTCACCAGATGCATGTTTCAGGCTGTAATGGAGGCACAGGCATGTGCTGAATGGCACAACATAGAAGATCAGAGGCTTCAGAGGGCTGCTGTCCGTTCTTTAAACAACAACATCCGGGCAATGTTAAATGCTCAACAGCAGATTGCTGAAGCTTTGGATAGATGGTTGGGTGACATGGTTGGAGTCCTTGACTGTGGCATGACAATCCGCAAGCATGAGCTGTCTGTGTTGGAACATCTGATAGGAGTGAGGCATCGGGCACGTGGACATAGGCCTGCTACATCACCTGTGTCAGGTCTACATGTACAAGCTACCTCACATGTCCACTCCCATAGTGGCGGTAGCAGCAGCAGTGCATCTGGTGCTGTGCTGTCCACACCACGAGACAGCAGCCCACGTGCACATAGCCAACAGGGACATGATTCCAGTGGACAAGTGTCATCAGACAGTACCTAATCTGCACCTCTGCCTGGTAGTGCCCGTGCAACCACTGACAGGCACAGGTCACATGTCCGTGGCCGGAAACCGTGAACTGTAAAACCTGGCCTGTACAGTCTGCAGCTGTCGATAATACCCCTGTGTAGGCCAGACACATGCCAGAACTGTGTGCCTACATACATGCACACACTGGAAACATATGTAGGGCACCACAACACACACATGCATAACATCCACACATGCCCAATTAGATCAAAGGCCCTAACCCAAACACATGATGTCATCCAATGGTGCAGACTAGGCCTCTGGCAAACATTATCACTCTGTGCATATGTTGATACCTGTGCGGCATCCTTGACATCCACACCATCGGTGCAGGGACATGCTCATATGGTCTGATGCACAGGGTGAACAGACTAGGAAGATGTGTAGTTTACAATTGTTGAGTACTGCTGACAGGCAGCAGACATACCATGTACTACAGGTGTACAATGCATTTCATACTAACAGTATGTGTCTTGTGTAACAACAGTAACTGCATGTTGGTCATGATTTTCTGCTTTCCTCCTTCAGGTCTAATTGCACGTGCCGGTGGATATCAGTGTTTGCGGTTAGTGTCCCATATGTCAATGTGGACTCCTCACAGGTATGTATGAATATACCATCATGTACCATGTAGCTGTCACATAACAGTGAGCATGTCCCATGTTCCAAACATGTATACTGATCCAAGAGCATGATAGCTGTGTATTAAGCTACTGTGGCTACAGAAGTGACATTAATACTGGGTGACATCACAGGTGCAGTTACATGGATTGGTGAGGTAAGAAAGCGGTCCAGCTGATTACAAGGGTAGAGGCCAGTGGGAAGTGTGATGCCTCATTGGGAAGCAGTAATACATGTTCCCATGACAGGATGCCAACACACAACTGCACCCACACACTCAGGTATTGACACACATGTATTCAGTGACACAGTAACACACCCACACACTCACTGATTCACCGACACAGTAACACACTCACACACAGTTGCTACTGTTGAGGTGAGGACCCCTGCCTATGTGCAAATCATCATTACAGTAATGTGCACCTACATGATGTGTCACAGAGAATACACATGTACAGGTAGTCAGTATGGCCTAAGATCAAGGACATTAACACGGATAGTAGATTGCATCACCTGGATGGGGGGAGGGGTCTTATCAGTTCAGTATGGTAACGTGCAGCCTCACTCCAGGGACCAGACAGCCATACATACACACACATACACACACTGTGGCATTCACTATTGAATACACCTATGTCACGCACATACAGATACCTGACATGTGTGAGATACACACCTCTGCCTATGTCCTGCTTTCTACATTGCAGTCTGTACAGATGTGTACACTAGTGTACAGGAGAGTAACAATTGAGATGTATTCCTCACCATAAGTGACATATATGGACACACACACACCCACACATGCCACTACTGTGAATCGAAGACCTGCCTAGCTCATAATATGCATGACAGACTTACAGCAGTATTGCACACGTTACAAAGTGTACTGACACTTCAGTGCTTATATATGCACATGGGACGTCTTAACTGTTAACAGGTGTCAAGTGATTTACCTTCGGTGTTACCCTGACCACTGTCTAAGTTGTGTGTTATGTCCTTCAATTAACGAAACCATTGCTTACCTGTTACACAGGTTATTTTACTGTAGGACCGCTTGTGACACAAGTGTGTGCTCTCCTCAGCAAACATCCATCTGCAAAGATGCCCCACCACTTAGTTATTTCCACACATTTGTCCATACCTGAGGTACATCTTTCTGTACATTCAGCATATTACCATATACAGTTGGCAATGTTGAGGCTGCATTGCAACTGCATGATGTACTAAGATACACGTCACCTGCATACATCAGCAACTGCACACGCATGGTATCTGAACGCTCACCACTACATGCACATATGTGTAGATCCAACAATCCTGTAATATGGTCATGTTTGTAGGCATTGCCATTGTTGGACATGTGTAATGACATACATGACACATGGAATGTTGTATGATATGATAGGTGTGATGGGTGACTGGTACAGAGAGAATGTTACCTCTGTCAACATTGATATCACACCTTATGTACTGTTAGCATTCAGCAGCCATGGACCTACATTCCATGTGCATGTGTGTAATGGCTGTAGCCATCTGTTTGCACAAAGGACAACAACAGCTATGCTATTTACATGTATGTTTTGTGTGTGTGTGTGTGTGTGTGTGTGTGTGTGTGTGTGTGTGTGTGTGTGTGTGTGTGTGTGTGTGTGGCATGTACATACCCAGGGCAGGTACATGTTTGTCATATCCAAACATGAGGGTGTGTACTGTGTACAGCAACAGTCATCTGCTAATGCTGTAAATAACCGAGGGCCCCTGGTATGTGTACACCTGACCTGGTTACAGACAGTGGTATCATTGCATAGCATAACACACGATGCAACTGTGTCAGTACATAGGTACTCTCTACAGTTGATGTACAGCTTGGTACAGTCCACTGGTCAAGGGTGGTGTACTGTTATATGTCCTACAACATGCATGGATGTGTGTTGGTGGTCCGAGGCCATGGTGGTGTCTGAGGTTTACATCCTAGAATGCAGCATGTGACACTGTGTCCTGCACATGACTCATCTGTGATGCCTTTCGTGGGGGTACCGGTCAGTACATGTGAGTAGCCTCTATGTATGTGGAGACGCCACCACCTGGAGTGGTCCGTACCTGTGTTATGGCCCACATGTCTGGTTCTGAAGTATATGGTGGTAGTGCTAGTGTGCACTACAGAGCCATCAGCCAGGTGTTCCTCACTGCACAAATGTCAGTACTCCCCATTGTTGGATCTACAGTGAGCAGCTGTGATTATGGATGCTACACATCTAGCACTGGTTAGCATAAGCATACAATGCAGTTGTCCTCTAGGTGTCAGGGTGTTATCCTGTGTTTAGGACATTTGCCTTGGAATGGCACTATATGGGCAGATGCGACTTGGGTATTATCCCCACTCCCTTGAATCATGGATGCATGTGATATGTGTCAAAGGCCTGTCTACTGTCAGTCATGTCATCCCAGAATGACAAACACTGGACAACCTCGTACTTACAGCAGGACATTGGCTCATTGTGTTGGTCAAGCAGTTTCTACTTCTAGCAAGGCTCATTGTGTTGTTCAAGCAGTGTCTACTCCTAGTAAGACATCACTGCGAGTGGTGGTATTGTGCTTGGTATAGGATGGTACATCTAAGGTGATGGACAGTAGCAGACGTTGTGTAAAAGACCGGTGTCAGATATATGTAGTGCAGCGCTCCTGCTAACAATGCCAACTACTAACACCAGAGCCCATTACAATGTGTTCTTTACATCTACCTGTATGGACCCATGCCACAGACACCACAGAACACCTGTATCATACTGTCAATGCAGGTGCAGGGTCGACCTGCTCACTATAAGCAGGTTTCACCACACCAGGCCAGTATTGGCATATTGGGGGATAACAGGCTGTGTACACAACATGTGCCTGCCAAACCAGGTACACCTGTACATGTCACTGTACAGTATTTTGGGACATGTACTTCCAGGCAATTTCCATGTGAAGGACTATCAAAACACAGACATGGCATGCATTGCAAAGCTATGGCCATACACATTGGTAACCAGGATGTCAGGCCAGATCATACAGTATCCAACTGTGTGGGATATTGCAGACTCTACACCCCTGCACTACACACCATTGCCAGGTGACGCGATGCCAAGGATTACCCCTCATCCAGCCTTGTACAGCCATCTTGCACAGAAAACCACTACACACCCATGAAGCAATGCATACCTGCATGCCAGTACTGGCACCTTTGTGTCTGCATGTGGGTTGTGATGCTCCCAACCACAGTCACTCTCAGTATAACCATCATTGGCATATCAACAGATGTCAAGCACTTTCACATGCCCTAGCCCATAGAACCTCCAGATATCCCCTGTGGTGCATGTAGTCCCATGCATTGCTGCAGTGTGGCACACTAAGTAGTTAGGTTGTGTATTTGTGGCCCTGGCAAAGAGTGGCAATGCGTGTCCATTAGAGAGTGTGGTTGTGGTGACAATGGCATCTGTTCATGTGGACAACCATGTGTGCCACACCTAATGTATGTCTACTATATCTATGTTGCAGATGTCACTCACCTACACACATATATGTTCTTACAGCACAGCAACATGTCGCCTTTGTGGCACATGTAGTAATGTCATGCACATGTAATAGTAATGAGTAGTCAGTCAGGGGTTTGACCCCTGTACTGTTAGGCGTGTGGCAGACGATGCTTAGGGTTAAGTCTCCAAGCCCTTCCTGGTGTACTTTGCCTGTCCCACCCACATACTCTCTGGTGGATGTGAAGGAGTACACCTACACAGCAGCAGCATGTGTATTGTAAGTGATGGACATGGTCAGGTGATGGCCTCTGCACCTATTGCAGTCCTCCTCTAGCTGATTGCATGTGGTACAGCTGTGATGGTGTTCCCATAGCCATCCACATGATAAACACAGTACACTGTCTAGGGGAAACATGTTATTATTTGGCCATGACAGTTGCTGTGAGTGGTACCTGGATGTGGTGTTCTGACACGGCATCACAGATGATATCTGGATGTACCTCAAACATTTTACACAGTGAGAAATAGCCTAAAGACAGGAGGGTGATGTGCCACACATGACTACAGCATGTAAGTGTAGCTATGCTGCATTGAGACTACTGCCTGTTTAACATGTGTGTGGCAATGGCTATTCTGCATGTTATAATACAGACATGACAATACTCTGTTCAAGAGGGACCCCCATCTGTAGGGCCATCTGTGAACTGTTCAGTGTATGCAACCATTTGTTTCCTGTGTTACACACTGAACACACATCTGTGCACAGCAGAAGCATGGTGTGAGGATTGCAGACAGTACATGATGATAGGGATGTGTTACTGCCATTGCATCCCTGACTGGACATGTGTCATATGAGACTGTGGTATGACAGACACTGTCTGGGGTTCCCAGTGACAAGCCAATAATGGGCAACTGTTCATAGCTGTGGTCACACGTCTGCTACACATTGTACAGATGGCATGCAGTATATATGCATGTGTTGTGCTACTTCTGCAAATGTATACCATCTGTTGTGTTGGGTTGATGTTGATATCTATGCATACTGTTGTATTTAATCCTGTATGCTGTTGTGTTGGGTTGATGGTGTTATCTATGCATGCTGTCGTAGGTAATCCTGTATGCTGTTGTCTATCACTAAGCCATATGTGGGTTTAAACTGCAACACCATAGGCTGAATGGGTTGGGAGGTCCCGGCAGAACCTCCTGTCCCACTTCAGCTGACCATGGCACTGGGCACTAGCACATCTGGGGCCCAGCCTTGGACATCAACCTCTGTTGGCTCTGCACCACCTTCTGGTGGTATCACCACTGAGGATGGAGCAAGACCCCCTAAGAGCGGGACCAGACAGGTACATGTCTGCTGTCATGCGGTCCCAGACATGTTGCGTTGGTGGCTCACTAAGGGGTTCCCAAGCCAGATACACCAGCTCAAGGGCGGGGTGTCACATTTACAGGATGATGCTTCCCCTCCTAGACAGCCCCCAGCACTGCCTCCTTTGCAGCTGTTTAGGTGCAGTGGCAGTTGCCCATGGCTGGGGACCTCCATCCCACTGTTTCCATAGGCTTGTGAATGCCGAGCACCCATCCCCATCCGGGGTGTATCCCCCCACATGTGTCATATACCAACCGTGTATGCTGTCTTTTCTGTAATCCTATCTATCCTCCACAGCCATACCTACACTCCTTACCCTAGAGCCGACCCTCACCTATGGAAACATAAGGCCAATCGGCTCCTAGGACAGCATCTGCCCTATACATAGCTGTCCATTACACACACGTGCCTACTGGACACATGAAACCCGTGTAATATGCATCACAACATACTCCTGTTACCATCACCCCTGTCCCTCAGGCGCACGATCCTGGTATGCACATCACTCCTACATGGTCCAGGTACACGTGATGAGGACAACCCTGTTGTACACACAACACTACCGGTCCCTCTATGGTTACCCCATTTACCTTTATCATGATGATGATGTTGCACACAGCACCTTGCAAGAGTACTGTTAACACATAATTATTGGACAGGTACTGTTGTGTTAATGTACATTACATGCACAGAGTGATGTATACGGCCAATGCACAACTATTTGCCTGTATGAATGACACATGTCTGTCTGAGGGAGTCTTGAGATCACATAGAGCAACACCACTACATAATACAGGCGTCACTGGTGTTTCCCGTTTCATTCATTTGTAATGCTTTGTTGCCACATGGTATGTTCCTGATATATCTCTATATATGTATGTACCTATATGCTGGACATAAACACTCACATATACATCTACATTATGGGATACATTCCTATACTGTTGAATGACTGCGCTGTATGATATCTTTGTGGTACTGTCCA